>NW_019186553.1:0-106 GCF_002260705.1 Seriola dumerili
TCCACCTTCACAGCACAGCCTGTGTGATGATGAGCGCAAAAGCGGGGGGAGGGGAGGAGAGGGGAGGGAGGGAGGGAGGGAGTGGGGTGGTTGGGGGATCCTATTG
>NW_019186554.1:0-929 GCF_002260705.1 Seriola dumerili
CAACGTCATCTCTCTCTGTATTCTCTCCTCCCCCTGTATTTCCTCCATCTCTCCTACAACAACTACAGCTCTGACACGTTGGATGATCTCACAGCTGATCACGTGCTCTTACCTGTCCAGCCAGGTTGAAGTAGGAGTGGTTGGTCAGGTTGATGGGGGTGGTTTTGGTCGACCTGGCTTGGTATTCAGCAGTAAGTGTTTCCCCCTGAACACACAACTCAGATCTTACTGAACTCACATCTGCAAACCATTTATTTATATTCAAAATCAATAAAATGTCTGTCTGGTAAAACTGTGGAAATGTTTGTTTCTGAGTTCTCCACCTTCTGTGACAAATACTGTTTTTCAAATACCTTTTTCATCCCAGGTTGTTTGGTTTTACCAAAAGTTTTTTGATCTCTTAATTAAACATTAAACTGAATCCTTCATAAGACAAAACTCCTCAGCTAGAAGCAAACCTCAACTGATGAACTGAAAAATGTCCGAAGCAGGTGTATTTACCTGTAGGGTGTAGGTGACAGAGACCTGAACCTCTCCAGGATAACCCTGGTCTCCATCCGGACTGGTAAGACTCAGTTGTACACCACCTCCCACTGCTGTAGCAAGCCAGACAGCCTGACAAACATGTACAGAGTATTATGCAGTATATACTGTACAGGATCATAAAGTAGAAGTAGTCATTTTTACAAGAGGTAATGTAAAATAAAAATCTACATTTACAGGAAGCACAAATGTAGCTACATGTTGTGGAGTAATAGTGTGAGAAGAACAGCTGCAGATATTCACTGGATACACAGCTATAACTCGTATATGAGGCTTCATCAGTCTGACTTAGAGCAATCAAGAGGTTGTCTTCCAAAGCTCTTCTTTCTTTTCCAAATCCAGTGTTCAACCTTGTTAACATCTATATGATGTTTTATATAATACAA
>NW_019186555.1:0-130 GCF_002260705.1 Seriola dumerili
TATTATTTTTCCACATTAGGGCCCGGTGATTTTTTTTTAACAAAAGTCAAAGTTAGACTTTAAGTCAAAATTAAATAAATAATAAAAAAAATCACATATGACCCTAGTCCTCTTCCGTAGAAGACTGAAC
>NW_019186556.1:0-118 GCF_002260705.1 Seriola dumerili
TGAGAAAAACAGTCATTACTACGTCGTGACCTTCTCTCTTCACATTGTAAAGCTAATTTTCATCAGTGAGCTTTTCGACGTGCTGGTAGGTGGATTTCATCACCTTTGCCAGGTTGGT
>NW_019186557.1:0-163 GCF_002260705.1 Seriola dumerili
CAGATGTTTTCTTGCTCTACACAGCTGGATTCTGTGTCTATGCCTCCAGATGACATTAACATTCATCCTCTCATGTATTGGTGGAAAATAAAGTCAAATCTAAATGTAACTGTTACTTTAAATTTTGTTCCTCCCCTGATAATGGGAACCAATCAGAGGCCTG
>NW_019186558.1:0-697 GCF_002260705.1 Seriola dumerili
TGATGATGATGATGCTGAGCTTCATGTTTCTGCAGCAGGAAGTGAATGAAACACTTCCTCCAGGCTGACCATGACAAACCCTCTGATCATCATCAGGATCAATAATCCAAGTAATGACAGTGACCTCTGACCTTCTGCTCCTCAGGACTGCCTCATTACAGGAGTCAGTCACTTTGAGTCACATGTTCCTAATAAACTGCAACAGAGTCCAATTAAAACTCTCCATTAAACTTGATCAATATTCTATTAATAAGTGTTTTTCTTTGACAAATAAAACTCATGAATCTGATTTTAATCTGATTTCAAATCAAAGTGATCATTAAATATGAATTAGAGCTAGTTCTGACCGTGTGAATATTTAATGAGGGTTAGGGTTAGTTCAGATGATAAAAACATCTTGTGAACCGGGTTGTTTCTTCTTCTCCTCTTCAGCAGCCGGTAGAAGCCGCTGCACGTGATTGGTCGACTTTAAACTGTTGTCGCCCAATAGCAGCTGAGCTGCCCCCTCCTGGACCAATCAGCGCCGAGCTCGCTCCGGCAGCGGCGGGATAAAGCCGCGGCTGGCCGTCACACAACACTCCTTCCGTCGCTGTTCACTGACCGACTCGCTACAATGGCCAGAACCAAGCAGACCGCCCGGAAGTCCACCGGCGGGAAAGCTCCCAGGAAGCAGCTGGCGACCAAAGCCGCCCGTAAG
>NW_019186559.1:0-154 GCF_002260705.1 Seriola dumerili
GCTGGGAAGAATTTCCACCATCCAGGAGTGTCCACCACCACGACCTCTCTTCCAGCCACCTCGCCACTTTGCTTTAAAGCTTTCATCGTTCTCTCACCAAGGTGAAAAACTTCACTTCTTAAAATCGTGTTGCCAGCGGCACTCTTCCCAGAAA
>NW_019186560.1:0-111 GCF_002260705.1 Seriola dumerili
ATATTCTTCATGAATGCTGCTCAAATAGACAGGAACACTAATCCTCAACTGTTCTGTGTTGAAATCACACTGAATGTGAAAGCTAACAGTTTGCAGACACAGAGACAGCGT
>NW_019186561.1:0-133 GCF_002260705.1 Seriola dumerili
AGGTACTCAGTTACTTCACATCACTGCAAATAAACTTCATAAATGTACCAACAGTTGTTTCTATACATACATAACAAACATAACATGTAGGTATGGACATTTCACTTTCCAACATAAAGATAAATCCAACAAA
>NW_019186562.1:0-125 GCF_002260705.1 Seriola dumerili
GGAAACTTCCAGTCCAGGCTGAGCCCATCAAAACCATATGTTCTCAGTAGTGTGATAGCAGACTGGATGAACATTGCTCTTCTTGATTGTGTTGACACCATCATACTGAATCTGGTAAAGATTAG
>NW_019186563.1:0-110 GCF_002260705.1 Seriola dumerili
TTATGACGTTTTTTGATCTTTTATGCCTTAACATACTATACCATTTTTTTCATTTTTTTGCCATACTATACTTTGTCGTTTTTTCACTTTCTTTGCCATACCATACTATG
>NW_019186564.1:0-117 GCF_002260705.1 Seriola dumerili
TTGATGGACAGATCTGTGAACCAATCACAAGTAAGACCTACTATTTTTAGAGTTGTTACAATAAAAGTGATGCTATCAACTGTGCTACATGTGTTGACATAAACATGGTTAGGATTG
>NW_019186565.1:0-117 GCF_002260705.1 Seriola dumerili
AATTGCACCTGGATCTGTTTAATTTTGAGTTCTACCCATAAGTTGATCACTGCTCACTAGTGACATCTTAGGAGGGGATTCCAATTTAGACACAGTAACGTGGGTCTTTAACTGTTC
>NW_019186566.1:0-141 GCF_002260705.1 Seriola dumerili
TTAAGGAAAATCTAAATTTAAAGACTAAACTACAACCTGGTAAGATGAGAAATCTCTTCTACAGTGTGGCCAGTATCTTATATTTTTCTATAAGTTTTATTTTTTTTTTTTATAACAATCCATAAAACAGTTACAGCTCAT
>NW_019186567.1:0-124 GCF_002260705.1 Seriola dumerili
CTACATGTGTTTAACAGCTTCACTGTGCAGATTATGATTTTACATACAACTACAGTAGTCAATTGTTGCTACTATCACAATGCTACTACCATATTAATGCACTGGCAATAATAATCTATACTAG
>NW_019186568.1:0-170 GCF_002260705.1 Seriola dumerili
GAACATTCATTACAAATTGCTTGTTGTGTGTTAACACGACAAATAATGTGCCACAATGTCTGTTCTTTAATTGTCACAGCTTCAATAACTGCCTAAAGCTAGGTGAACGATGTGATGTTGTGTCACGGTGCACATCTAGCACTTACCAATATGACCTGACAGCAGAGCCT
>NW_019186569.1:0-191 GCF_002260705.1 Seriola dumerili
AGAGCTGGACGTTGGTCTGAGCCATCAACCTCGGGCCGGTCAGCACCGCCTCTCTGATGGCCACATAATCCTCGAGAATGAACGACCACCAAGTCCTCATGGTCGCTCTGGACCACGTGCCGCCTCCACCAGGCGGCTAACACCGGCCCAGATTGCAGGGCCCGAGTTCAGTCCAAGAAGACAGCTGAAAA
>NW_019186570.1:0-111 GCF_002260705.1 Seriola dumerili
GCCACCGACTGGACTGGAGTGTGGATCAGGAGATTATGTGGGAAAAAAAAACAATATTCTTTAAGCTAAACTGGTTTCATTTATAAAATTAATAATGTCACCATTTAGCTT
>NW_019186571.1:0-118 GCF_002260705.1 Seriola dumerili
TCAAAAAGTCTTTAACTACATTAAGTAAATATTCCCTCTCCGAACTGCATGGCTTTCATTTACTTAAAACACACGTGAATAATCTATTGTAATTGGATCAGCGCTAGGGATGTAGGTG
>NW_019186572.1:0-320 GCF_002260705.1 Seriola dumerili
ATACTCTTGCTGGAGAATCCTGGTGTCCTAGTGGTCAATCGGCATGACAACCACAATGTCCCCTATTTTATTGTGACTGGAAACCCTTGTTACCTGTCATACCTCTCTGTCTCCTAACATTTCCCTGAATTTATATTGTTAACCATCAAATAAAAAGGCAAAATGTGAAATTACACAATTACCTTTAAAAATACAACACCATTATCTTGTTTTGTATATGAGACCAGCTGTTAAACACAAATTCTTCCCTGCATCACTCAACAAATGTTGGTGCTTTCATGTGATCTTTGGAATATGAATTACAAACACCTAATATGACT
>NW_019186573.1:0-100 GCF_002260705.1 Seriola dumerili
GACGTTTTTATGACCTTTTATGCCTTAATAAACTATGATTTTTTTTGACAATTTATGCCACAGTATACTATGACGTTTTTTGGCATTTTCCTGCCATACT
>NW_019186574.1:0-557 GCF_002260705.1 Seriola dumerili
ATTTGTCATAGTAGCCAAGGCAGAGACATGACATCTCATATGATATCTGTGAAGCAGAAAAACCCTGAACATTGATTACAACTAATTTTATACCTAGACATACCTTCCTCTGAAATTCCATCTTGTGTTGTTGGACTTGGACCAGGATCAAGCTGTATCTCAAGAATGATGTTTTCCTCCAGTGTCTGAGCTGGGTAGTTAGGGTTAATAGATTTCATGTGATCAGAATCAGGTTACAAAAAATAACTACACTTTCAAATATGATAAGAAGAAAATACAGTTAGATTATAAAGCAACACTTAAATCTTTAAAACACAGCTATTGTCAAGATATGAAATAGTATATAGACTTATGCCAGAGATTCTTTTACCTGATTGGTTGATGATCATGTTCCAATGAATAAAGTAAGACACTCCCCACTTTTTACTGATGATGACTTAACCAAAATCTGATTTAACCAATATCAATGATTTATGGATGACAGAGAAATGTATCTACCTGCATCAGGAATTCTGTCACGTACTGTCAGGCATAAATCCGGACTGGCCTCTATCAGT
>NW_019186575.1:0-112 GCF_002260705.1 Seriola dumerili
AAATCCTGTATTATACAGATTACATATATTATTATTTGTCTATTATAAGTCTACCTATGCAGAGCTGTACGAGTTGATTAGTGTGTGTGTGTGTGTGTGTGTGTGTGTGTGT
>NW_019186576.1:0-142 GCF_002260705.1 Seriola dumerili
GTACTGGAAGAAATACAACGTTGTATAAAAAGTCACAATCAATCTTTAATTTTCACATCAGTCAAACCTCAGTCACTATCAAGTGTCAATATCATATCAAATAATTATGCTCCGAATATATTTCTCTACCTCTTAACAAAAC
>NW_019186577.1:0-153 GCF_002260705.1 Seriola dumerili
GTCACGGTTGCTAGGCAACAGAATCGGCGGGCACAGCTTCGGATGCAAAAACGGAAAATCCTCCGTAGGCCAGACTGTCTCATTTCAGTTTGGCTACCGTGGTCTATGGCGGCATTCGTAGACCGCGTCCCACCGAAGGATACAGATCATGGG
>NW_019186578.1:0-112 GCF_002260705.1 Seriola dumerili
GTCGAAGGCCATGATCATGAGCACCGTGTGGGAGGTGCTGGCGTGGAGGTGAACGCAGAAGGCCTGAGTGACACAGCTGATGTAATGAATGTAGCGCTCTGAGTCTGATAAC
>NW_019186579.1:0-298 GCF_002260705.1 Seriola dumerili
ATATATATATATAACATTACTGAAAGATTATTAACAATATAAGATATATACACAATGAATCATTGCCATACACAATATATTTACTGTTGATTATAAGCACAGGTGAGTATCGGCTGACAGGTCAGGCTCTGCATGTGGCATCATGTGGGTGCTGTGTCAATCTGTCCTTTAGAAAGAATATCACAATTAGCCAACATGTCTACAAAAATGACATTTAGATAATTAGATCTGAGTCTCTTCAAAGGACGTATAACAACTGTTGCTACATAGAAATACAAGTCTCAGGTTATTTTGCTGA
>NW_019186580.1:0-123 GCF_002260705.1 Seriola dumerili
AATACACTGTCTGATAACTACACCACCACCAACACCTTTGCTACGTTTACTTACTATTACACTGTATAAAAAGAACTTTATTTTGAAAAACACAGCAGTGTTGATGATGGTGATGATCATCAT
>NW_019186581.1:0-143 GCF_002260705.1 Seriola dumerili
CTTCTTCATATGCTAGCTTGCAGCATCCAAATAAAACAACCATTTAGTCGTGCTGGTAGGTCTGCTTTGACATATATTGTTAATGACAAACACTGCATCATTCTGAAGGGCTCGTCCGGGATTTGAACCCGGGACCTCTCGCA
>NW_019186582.1:0-158 GCF_002260705.1 Seriola dumerili
GGAAGTATGATCTGTAGGTAGGTAACCTTACTGTTAAAGATACTAATCCCTGATCTTAATTTGTGTGTGTTTGTATATAACAATGTCAGGTTAAGATGTGGGTGCAGTGTTAAGTGTTTAAAGATCTGTGTATGTCCCTGTACTGTAGGTTCCTGTCC
>NW_019186583.1:0-185 GCF_002260705.1 Seriola dumerili
AATGCTGGTGAACATATGGCTCTACTGAAAAAAATATTCGCATTCAGATTTTTTATTATTGTAAAATCCAGTAATCCTGTAAAAAAAAACAGTTGTTAGCAATATTAGCAGTTTATTATGACTAATATCCACCTTAAAGCTACCCCTGTAGCTACAATATAACATATAAAGTTATAATTATATTA
>NW_019186584.1:0-176 GCF_002260705.1 Seriola dumerili
AACGCTCACGTCAAGAAGAAATCCGTCTTAACACCAAGAAAAGAAGATAATTAAAGTTTAATGCTTCATTAATGATGAAGACAAGAGGGAGAGAAAAAAAGTATATTCCAGTTTATTTCCGTCAGTTCCACCAGTTTATTGACTTTTATAACAAATGATTATTTAGATATCTTTAA
>NW_019186585.1:0-151 GCF_002260705.1 Seriola dumerili
ATCAGCACAGATTTAAGATATGACCATCTCCCCTTTGCTCAATTATTTCTACTTGAGTTCAGTTTTTTAGGTCAATTGAGTTTGTATAGCAGTGTTGATGTTGTTGTTGTTTTGACAATAATCCCCCTTAAGGCTCAATAATTTGGACCCT
>NW_019186586.1:0-107 GCF_002260705.1 Seriola dumerili
CCTCTGGAGGGCGAGCAGGAGGATGGCGGCGAAAACGGGGTCTCTCCCGAGGTCGACCCAGAAGATGGCGTCGCCCCTCTGGAGGGCAAGCAGGAGGCCGATGTCGC
>NW_019186587.1:0-139 GCF_002260705.1 Seriola dumerili
TCATGTCTTTCATGTTTTCAGCATTAATAATAAAACAATGAAATAATAATTAAATTGTATGACAACTTTAAATAGAAGAATATAGTTATTAGATAGTTAAGTTCAGTCAAGTGAAGTGAATAATTTGCTGTTATATTTT
>NW_019186588.1:0-163 GCF_002260705.1 Seriola dumerili
GACAAACAATTGAAATAGCGCAAAGTCACAGATAAAAGGTTGAAATTATTAGCTAAACGTTGATGCAGTTAGCTAAAAGTAATGGGCGAAAAGGCTGAAATGGTTAGCAAAACATAAACAGTTGATGCAGTTAGCTAAAAGTTAATTGATGAACAATTCAAAC
>NW_019186589.1:0-104 GCF_002260705.1 Seriola dumerili
AGTTTTATGACTCAGTGGTTCTCATCCCACATTTTCTTGTACACATTCATGACCCACTGAAAATGGACACACAAATTAAGAACTACAGCTCATTTGGCTTTCTT
>NW_019186590.1:0-121 GCF_002260705.1 Seriola dumerili
TTTATGCAGCTCTTGACCTTGGGTCGAAGATAATTTGCCAGTGGAAAAAAGAAAATATGTTGACAGCTTTTTTTTTTTTTTATAAACGGTAATGACAGTAAAAACGTGGAGTATTTCCTCC
>NW_019186591.1:0-100 GCF_002260705.1 Seriola dumerili
ATATTAGTTTGTCTCATGCCTGACCATACTATGACGTTTTTAATTGCATTTATGCCTTAACATACTATTTTGAATTTTTTACATTTTATGCCATACTATA
>NW_019186592.1:0-102 GCF_002260705.1 Seriola dumerili
TCGATGGTTTCACAGTTTACTTTTCTAATGCTGTTATTCGTATGACTCGGCCGAGAAATCCGCTGTTGTAACGAGTTTTCCCGCTTTGTCTCATGGACACAG
>NW_019186593.1:0-368 GCF_002260705.1 Seriola dumerili
TCTATATTTATGGATTTGGCTTCAGTGGATCAGTCAGGGGTTTCCATCAGTTTCTGGATCGTGTCACAAACATAAAGCAGCTGCTCTGTTGTTAACACACTCATGTGGCTCTGCTGTGGTGAAACTACAACGGTACATCACTTTAAATGCTGCTGCGGCAAGGAATTGTTGGACAGCATTCCTTTCCTTTCCTAAAGGAAGGTCCAGTGATTCCTCTGCTAAAGGAGATAAGATAGGAAGCACTGAAGCTCCAGTCCTCATCATGTAGAGAAGTGGAGCAGCTCCGTCACTCAGTTTGAACCTTCGTAAGGCAAAAAAGACTTTGAAAAGACTGCAGCCACGGGGTCTGCATTATAGGCCACCATGTC
>NW_019186594.1:0-117 GCF_002260705.1 Seriola dumerili
ACGTGCTCTCACCCCAATCCTGACTATAACCAACCTTTCCTGGAAAATCGACATACTATGTTCACACCCATGGATTCAAACTCATTTTACAAACCTGTCACTTATATTTAGTAGAAA
>NW_019186595.1:0-124 GCF_002260705.1 Seriola dumerili
ATGGTTATTCTACATTGTGACTTGAGACTAAAATAAACCTGCAAACTTTGTTGACAGAGGTAGAGATGCTGTGGCTGTTCTCCATTGACTTTGTCGTGGTTAAATTGAGACACACAGTCAGAGG
>NW_019186596.1:0-110 GCF_002260705.1 Seriola dumerili
ACCCATTCAAATGTATGGCAAATGTCAAAATTCAGACTTAGTCATTTTTACTTACTTAATTGTTTGTAAAAAATGACAAAATTTGAATTTTGACGTTTTCAATACATTTG
>NW_019186597.1:0-144 GCF_002260705.1 Seriola dumerili
TATTATTACTGCGGGATGTTGCGTTTTCACAGGCACAGACGGTCTTTCATCAGCCAATCACTGTGGCTCCTGCAACGACGCTCCCCCAGGAAAATTGAGCCGTAGCAGCCATAGCAACGGAGTCGCACTCATGGCTTAGAAGTT
>NW_019186598.1:0-130 GCF_002260705.1 Seriola dumerili
TTGCAAGGAGAGACTGTCAAAGTTTGTACGATTATCTCCATTTCTACAATTCATCACCTCTGTCCCGCCCTCTGTGACGGCAGGACATGTGCCTGTAGAGAGAGTTCAAACTACAGGTACGTGCTTCAGT
>NW_019186599.1:0-122 GCF_002260705.1 Seriola dumerili
TACAAAACCTAAGGTCCCAGGACCAGACAGTACGACGACCCAGCCTACAAAACCTAAGGCCCCAGGACCAGAGAGGACCAGGGCACGACGTATGACAGCACATGTCCCAGGACCAGAGATCA
>NW_019186600.1:0-156 GCF_002260705.1 Seriola dumerili
TTTTATCTTCTGTAATCAGTCACTTTTCTCTTTGCACAGAAAAACACTACATAGCCAAAAGTATGCGGACACCGAAACATTACACACATATTTGATTCTTGAACATCGGACTCCAACGCTATGCTCATTGTTTCGCTGCTGTGACAGCCAGGTTCA
>NW_019186601.1:0-105 GCF_002260705.1 Seriola dumerili
CTGGTTGCATGAACAGACCCCGATCGTACCTCCTCCCTCCCTATTTTTATTCAAACAGCGCCTTTAATAACAGAGCTCACAAAGTGCTCGAACAAACCAATCAGA
>NW_019186602.1:0-1662 GCF_002260705.1 Seriola dumerili
AAAAAACAAGATAAAATATAACAGATTGTTTTTTAGGATGGCTAAAGGTAACATTGTAATTTTACAACAATGGGTGTTACAGGGATTAAGTCTTATTTTTTTACAAATTAAAAATTGTGATTGAATTAGATTCGCAAAGGCATGAATTACCTCGTGTACACTTGTAAAAAATGTTTCTAGTTTTTGAAATCTTAACTTATTAAATACATTTTAATCAAATAATTCTTAATATATTCATTTAAACATGAAAATAATGAAATATGACAATTTAAGACATTGATTCATCAGTTCATTAGATCCTTGTACAAATGAACACGTAGCCCTCTTGCATTACTGGCATTTCCTTGCCTGACTGACAGGAAGTGATGTGTTACCTAACAGGAAGTGAGGTGCTTGAATTAACTTTATCAAACATTTTTTTTTAACTAAAACAATAGAATTCAATGCAAAGGCATTGTAAAGCGGTAATTAACATTACAAAATATCAACTTATATCATGTAGACAACACAGTGTTGTTTATGATCATTGAGGTTAGTGACTTAAGCTAAATCCCCACACATTAGTTTTTACCTCACAATGGTCTTATATTATTATTACCTTTTTTATCTATCTTTTTGGGAAATTTTCTGTCTTCCGGAGAGTGAATGAGAAGAGCAGTATGAATTTCATAAAGATTAGAAGCTACCCCACGTTTGTCTAAGATTAAAAGAAAAAAAAACTACAAAAAAATCTCTCTCTTTCACTGTCTTGTTTTATCATGTTATTTAAACATACTAAAATCTTTTATTGCAGTAAGGTTTTGATGCACCCACATACCTCAGATGTTTTCATTCTTTTGTCTTGAAGTTTCTATGTTTTGATTTAAGTTTTTGTGAATTTTTACTCTCATCTACAGAAACTGTATTTGATTTCAATTGCATTTCTTTTTGTTGAAATGAAAAATGAACTGAACTTGAACTTTAAGCTTCGCTCCACACAGCCACCACACCCTTTCATTTCACATAACTGTTTATCTTAAGCGGTGAAAATCTCAAAAATGTTGGTGGCCCACATCCAATCCCATAATAATACAGAGGCCAAATCATACGTTGTTAGAGCGTTTTTTATTTTAATAATAATCTGTCTCTTGATTCTTTTTCCTTTTGATTCCCTCTGTTGCTAACCAGCTATCATTTTGATATCCATTTTGATACTCCAGTATTTAAAATGGCTGTGATCTTGTAGCACAATTTGAGATAGCAAACAAGTATACAGTGTGGTCCAGTGGCAACAACATAAAAGTTCCTACCATTGGCTTATCATAGTGATTGGTCTTAATACAAGAAACAAATCATTTTCTTTAAAAACATTTAAAAAGACAATTTATATACAGATTTTTGTTCTATTATTAAATATTTTCACCAAAATCTGCAAAAACTACAATACCTTCGCAGCCCACCAGTGGCTGGGAATCACTGATCTACAGATTAAACAAACAATGTAATATCATTGTATCAATTAGCCAGCTATAGGGGTGTTGTTAGATGAGCCAGGCTCAGATCTGTTCCTCCTGCTTCCAGTATTTATGCTAAACTAAGGCTAAACACATCCTGACTCAAGCTCCAAACATAATGTAATGACATAAGATTGAAAAAAATTATACTTCAAAATGTTTTTTTTTT
>NW_019186603.1:0-159 GCF_002260705.1 Seriola dumerili
TAAAATTTACAATGATGTAAAAAGAAGAAAGTGCTCACAGTTAAAAAGCTGGAACCAGAGAGCTTTTGCCATTTTTACTTAAAAATGGCGATAATCGGTTGATCAGTTATCAAAACAGTTGCAGATTAATTTTCCTTAGGTGACTAATCAAATAATAAC
>NW_019186604.1:0-127 GCF_002260705.1 Seriola dumerili
TCATAGTATGGTAAGGAATCAAATGAAATTGTATTGGCATGCATAAAAATGACCAAAAACGTCATAGTATAGTATGGCTTAAAATGTTAAAAAAACATCATAGTATATTAACGTATAAAAGGTCATA
>NW_019186605.1:0-113 GCF_002260705.1 Seriola dumerili
AAGTAAAATGTTTGCCTCTATAAATGGAAATGTTCCAGTGAAGTTTACATCAGTGAATGTACTTTGTTAATTTCCACTGCTCAGAGCAGCAGAGTAGTTCAGGGGAATTTAAA
>NW_019186606.1:0-109 GCF_002260705.1 Seriola dumerili
AAAATGTCAAAAAACGTCATAGTATAGTAAGGCAGATAAATGTCATAGTATAATAAGGTATGAAAATTTCAAAAATATCATAGTATAGTAAGGCAAAAAAATGTCAAAA
>NW_019186607.1:0-435 GCF_002260705.1 Seriola dumerili
GGGAGTAGTGAATGAGTGAGTGATTTCGGACACAACCTATGTCTGTTAGGGAAGCCGATTGGTATATCTGGAGCACCTGTGGTGGCCAGTATATTCCAGGATCTTAAAGTTGAGGCTGAAAACTAGCTATTCTCTCTCTGCTCCTCCCCCCAGGCACAGCACACCCTAACACTGCTGTCCGGGAAGAGAGAGACAGCTCTAAGAAAATACTGAAACAATATGAAAGGTCCAAGGGAGAGTTAAAGTGAAAGTGAAAGAAAGAATGAGAATGACTGGGCAACCCATATAGTTAAACGCAGCTAGAAATAGG
This sequence comes from Seriola dumerili, assembly GCF_002260705.1. Lineage (NCBI taxonomy): Eukaryota > Metazoa > Chordata > Actinopteri > Carangiformes > Carangidae > Seriola > Seriola dumerili. The sequence continues at coordinate 311 of NW_019186607.1, forward strand.
AGAAGAGGAGAAGAGAGCTGAACATCACCATCATTGCTTGTAACACCACTTTGTTTTCAGAGGTGCAGCTTTGAGGTAAGAATCATTTATGTCAGCTATACTAAAATGTTGTAGTAGTGAATTTT
>NW_019186608.1:0-138 GCF_002260705.1 Seriola dumerili
CTGTGAGTATTTGCAGCACACGTATTGTCAAATTATTGATGTTTTTCGAATTTGCATGAGTTTTCTTAAGTTGCAGTGTTTTGAGCTGTCAGGGCACCGTAGTGTCACAGCCTGCTATGCCGATTTCTCACTCTCCAC
>NW_019186609.1:0-590 GCF_002260705.1 Seriola dumerili
ACACACACACACACACACACACACACACACCCTTGTTTCCTAACCATCCCAGTACACTCATTTAACCTTGTTAAACCCTCTAAACTGGGCTGCTCAAGGGCTGCTACATGCCACAGTAATCTCTAACAGGGGATTCATTTCTGTCACCGTTAAAGGGGGGAAACGGTTCACATCGGCCATCTATAATTTACAGACACCGAGCTGGAGATCTTTCGAGGAGGAGGAGGAGGAATGGCGATTGTTGTGATGTAACTTTAAGATGTGGCCTTGGGGGCAGAAATAGAGACAAGAGGCAGGATGGTTAGTGCTCGGAAGCAACACCAAGGCCTTTTGTGTCGTGACAGGCCAACACAAGGTGAAAGGGTTAGGGCTGTAAGAGCCAGTGGTGGAAGGATACACACAAACACACACACACACACACAAACACGTGTTAAGCAGCAGCTGGATGGGTGCACAGCCGCCATAATGAACCCTATTGAAGGTGAGCAGCAGCCAGGTGGCCAGCCTTTCAGGGGTGGACGAAAGGCAATCAGCCCTGTGCCCACTTTTGTTTGTGTGCATGTATGTGTGTGTGTGTGTGTGTGTGTGTG
>NW_019186610.1:0-157 GCF_002260705.1 Seriola dumerili
CTTTTTACTAATTTGCTTCATTCTCAAGAATGCATGAGTTGCAATTTGCAGGACATCTTTCATCTCGGCCCAGTTTTCCATTGCAATGTTAATAATGATGACATCACTTAAGCCAGTAACAAAGGTTGCCAGCTGGTTGTCATGCTCATAACTGTCC
>NW_019186611.1:0-144 GCF_002260705.1 Seriola dumerili
AGGATGCAGGACTTACTTGTAATAGAACTTTTTCTTTCTGAAGTCAAAGGTAAGATAGAAAATCATGAAGCAATTCATAAATATGTTTATGTTTTAGAAAATATAAACATTTCTGCTGGAGACTGGTTTATAAGTCCTGCTTTT
>NW_019186612.1:0-297 GCF_002260705.1 Seriola dumerili
AATACTGCTACTGCTAATGTTCTGCTACAGCTAATGTTCTTGCTAATACAACTACTGCTGCTACTGCTAATGTTCCAGCTAATACGACTATTGCTGCTACTACTAATGTTCCTGCTAATATGACTATTGCTGCTATTACTAATGTTCCTAGTACTGCTACTGCTAATGTTCCTTCTAATACAGCTAATACTGCTACTGCTAATGTTCCTGCTATTACAACTACTACTGCTACTGCTAATGTTCCTGCTAATACAACTATTGCTGCTACTACTAATGTTCCTGCTAATACTGCTACTG
>NW_019186613.1:0-143 GCF_002260705.1 Seriola dumerili
GGTACCGTGACATATGAGCTAGGTCATCACCGAAAATGTCCTGGAAAAAGATTGGGAAGACTGAAAAATTATGTTGCAAATAAAGTCCATGCTTTAGTATTTTTCACCTACTACTATAAATATACCAACAGGTAGCATAGCTG
>NW_019186614.1:0-112 GCF_002260705.1 Seriola dumerili
AGCAGTGGTAGAAAGTAATTAAGTACATTTATTCTAAGTGCTGTACTTAAGAACAGTTTTGAGGCACTTGTACTTTACTTGAGTATTTCCATTTAATGCTACTTTATACTTC
>NW_019186615.1:0-130 GCF_002260705.1 Seriola dumerili
TTTTATGGAACGGAGGAAGCGTTTTGAATAGCCTCTAGGGCGAAGACTGTGAAAAAGGGTATTGGTGGCTGTGTGAAAGTCCTGGATGTTGCTGCAAATGCGAAAAAAACGGATGAGTTGTGACTTAATG
>NW_019186616.1:0-107 GCF_002260705.1 Seriola dumerili
GAAAACATGGCTACAGCAACACCATGACCCGGAAGAGACGGACTCACCTTTCCCTGATGCATGTCCATCCTGACATTTTGAACTCATTGGACATCCATGCCCTGATG
>NW_019186617.1:0-106 GCF_002260705.1 Seriola dumerili
ATTTCTATGCCATACTATACTATGATGTTTTTTGTCATTAATTGCTTGAGTATACTATGAAGTTGACGACCTGGTAAGCTGGCAGGGTAGTAGAGTGGGTAGAAGC
>NW_019186618.1:0-893 GCF_002260705.1 Seriola dumerili
TCTCTTGTGACCTAATGTAAAAACTAGAATTTAAGTATTTAGTGTTGAACTCACCATGAACGGATCTAGCTTCACCTTGTTGTTACATGTTTCATTACAGCCAAGAATACTATGAAGTGCGTGGGCCACAGCATACACTCCTTTGTAGACATTGTTGAATATAGGCATGAGTGACATATCAGTGAAGCTGTTATGCACTCCAGTCAGATCCTCATGTCCAGTACATTCTCTCTGATTCCCTGCTGATGACTTTGACTGCTTGAACTTACAGCTGAATAACGTCTCCCAGAACTCTGTAAACATTTCATTACTAGATGAATTGAGTGGTTTCACATCGAGTATGAACTCTCTCATGCCGCTGACATGTGCTTTGGGAATGGAGAGGCCTATGGCACCATCCAGAATGTGATGCTTATCCATTTCTGCAATTTGGGAATCAAAGATCCAGCTCTCACTACCTACCCACTGGTACCCAGTCATGTTGTAGTTGGACAACTCATGTATTAACACATCCATGTCCATGTGGGAGAGGAAAGCAACAATCACCTTGGAGGTGGAAGCCTTGATAATGTCAATTATCTTTTGTATTTTCTTTGATGGATCTGTTCTAAAGAAAGACACTGAGTACTCCAGACAGATGCCCAGCTGCTGTGCTGTTTCTGTGAATGTAGCCATGCCATTATTACCATAATCATCATTGGTTCTAATGGCTCCAACCCAAGTCCAACCAAAGTGCTTGACCAACTGGGCCAGAGCTCTGCTCTGATAGTAGTCACTGGGTATTGTTCTGAGGAAGGATGGGTACTTGGTTTTGTCACTGAGACAAGCACAGGTGGCAAAGTGGCTGATCTAAAAGAAAAAAGAAATCACCTCCCAAGATAAAAATGTAAAAC
>NW_019186619.1:0-166 GCF_002260705.1 Seriola dumerili
AATTGCAGCCTTGGATTTCAGCATTTGTGTTAGAATTACGTCCTTTTAGCCTATAAAAATGAAAGACGAGTCGCCTTTCATGATTTTTTGTTTTGAATTCCATCAGAAATTAGCTAAATTCAGGACGTTTCAAATTCAAATGGATAGGTCAGTTTGCAATTTCATT
>NW_019186620.1:0-109 GCF_002260705.1 Seriola dumerili
CCTTATTCTACAAGCAGCAATTAGGTACAGTATCTGGCTCTGAGCCAAGTTTACAGTGTCTGCAAAAAGAAGGTTATACAGAAGAATGTACCGAGAGGTCTCACGAAAC
>NW_019186621.1:0-118 GCF_002260705.1 Seriola dumerili
GTAAGTGTTTTGTTACAGTGTTTTACGGTATCTGTGTATGACACTTGAGATTTCAGTATTTCTGCATCAAAAATGATTGCACAGAAACTTACACAAGCATTAATATTACTTTGGTCTT
>NW_019186622.1:0-169 GCF_002260705.1 Seriola dumerili
CATTGAATTGTTATCATACTTCTAGTTGTTTACCGTTTTCCTTGCATTTACATTTCATAATATTTATACTGTATTTATTTTTGCATATTCGTATTTCTCCTCACAATCTATTATACTCTCACAACAGATCTAACATGTTTGAACATAAAGAACTTGTATGATCTAAAGG
>NW_019186623.1:0-103 GCF_002260705.1 Seriola dumerili
GCCATAAATTTGTCATAGTATAGTATGGCATAAAAATGTTAAAATACTTCACAGTATGGTATGCCATAAAATTGTCAAAATACTTCACAGTATAGTATGCCAT
>NW_019186624.1:0-281 GCF_002260705.1 Seriola dumerili
CACACATATATATATACACACACACACACACACACACATGAAATTATTAATACCCCTGGCAAATTTTGACTTAAGGTTATTTTTATTCAACCAGCAAGTTTTTTTTTTTTTGGGCCGGAAATGACACAGGCTTCTCCCAGAAGATGATAAGACGATGTACAAGAGGCATCATTGTGAAAAAAAATATTTCTCAGCTTTTATTTACACTTGAACAAAAAGTGGCATGTCCAAAATTATTCATACCCTTCTCAATAATCAATAGAGAAGCCTTTATTGGCTAT
>NW_019186624.1:310-540 GCF_002260705.1 Seriola dumerili
GCTTCCTATAATTGCTGACCAGCTTTTTGCATGTCTACACTGGTGTTTTTGGCCATTCATCTTTAGCGATAAGCTCCAACTCTTTCAGGTTGGAGGGTCTCCTTGCCATCACCCTAATCTTTAGCTCCCTCCACAGATTCTCAATTGGCTTCAAGTCAGGACTCTGGCTGGGCCACTACAAAACATTAATTTTTTTGTCCGCAAACCATTTCTTCACCACTTTTGCTGTG
>NW_019186625.1:0-274 GCF_002260705.1 Seriola dumerili
AATAATAAGTAATAAGATATTACTATGTCTATATTAACACATAATATTGTATAACATAATGTATTACAGTATAGTAAAATATTAAGATTGCAAATATTCACAAATCAGAGTGTTGTTATTGTTGTCACATATTCAAACCTCTGATCGTACTTTTATATGAACCTGATGAAGCGCTGAGTGAAATGTGTTGCGGTCTTTGATCATATATATTTATGGCCTGAGTGTGCCGGCACTACTAGGTTTATCTTTCCTGAAACTTTCAGCCATACACCAC
>NW_019186626.1:0-281 GCF_002260705.1 Seriola dumerili
GCCATGTCATATCTGAACAGTCTCAACCATTATTGTAATAAACAATCTCAATACATGAACAGCTGTAAAACCCTCTTTCCTTCTTATATCCCACCCTCCACTCCCCCACTTAACGTGCCTCGTCTCAGCCTTCTGTGTGTGTGGGTGTGCGTGTGTGCGTCACTCTGACTGACTGGAGTCGCAGTTATCGGCTGAGGGTCTTTGAACGTATATGTCAAAATTTGTTGTTGAAAAAGATGTTGAGGTTCTCCTCCTTGAACCGTCACCTTACCGTGGTGGAG
>NW_019186627.1:0-184 GCF_002260705.1 Seriola dumerili
CTGGCTATGTTTCCATCAATTGAGGAATATTCTGACAGTACTGATATTAAGAACATTATTAGTGTCCATTTGAGGAAGCTTGTGCTCCAATTGCAAAAGTACTTTGATGAATCTGATCAGTGGCGCTGTAACAGCAAATGGATCCTGCTCCCATTCAGTGATAACGCAGCTGCAGGGTCAAATT
>NW_019186628.1:0-125 GCF_002260705.1 Seriola dumerili
ACCACACTAGCATTAGCCGTCTAAATGCAAACACCACAACGCAGAGAGAGGACACTTACCACAGCCAAACGGGAGCACATAGGAGCGGCACGAAGCAGCACACACAGCGGCACACACGCTGTGGT
>NW_019186629.1:0-167 GCF_002260705.1 Seriola dumerili
ACACACACACACACACACACACACACACACACAGGGTTGATTTCTTGGTAAGAATGAAGCAGTACAAGCAGACCCAGGGTTGCTGTGATCTCTGGATAAATGGCCTCTGGTATCACTTTACCCTCTGAATATATGAATACACACACACACACACACACACACACACA
>NW_019186630.1:0-146 GCF_002260705.1 Seriola dumerili
ATACATCCAGTATGTTGTGTTTTTGATTCCTGGTCAACCGGACAGTTTCCCCCTCACTCACAAATGCAGAGTTGCCCTCTCTCTTAGAGCATACTCCACCTGTGAACATTGGAACAACAAAGATCTCTGGCCATCGGCAAAGACGC
>NW_019186631.1:0-400 GCF_002260705.1 Seriola dumerili
TAAAAGTTAACTTCGACTCCTAAGGTGCATTTCTACAAGAAACATCCAATTGTCACTTTGTGTGTTTCTAATGGCACGTGGAAGCTACAGATTACTGCGTTGAGAAATCCGATAATATAATCTGTATCTTAAATCAATTTGCTTTTAAAATCTTTAATTTTGGATTAATTCAGCAACTTTGGTGCCATATTTTGTCCCCAACTCCAGCAGTTTGTAATTTGCCTCTCATGATTACAAATTCACATGAAAACAGACTTGTGCAACAAGGGACCATTCCCGCTTTGCGACACTGTGGGGAGGTTGTTCTGTCTGTTAAAACCCCACATCGGCATTTTGTCTGACAAAAGACCTTTATTCACACATCAAATTATTGCTTTGCTCAGCCTTTTCTCCCCTCAGT
>NW_019186632.1:0-183 GCF_002260705.1 Seriola dumerili
TCATTAAGTTTTGATGTTTTTTCCATTAAGACTTCAAATATGTGTCGGTCTAAACAAATAACACCTGTTTGGTAATTCTCTGGGTGGTATTTTCAGAGATGTGAGGACCGTCCTGCCGGGTGACACCAGCAGTCATCTCAGCAGCTCGCTGCCCAGCTCCTGAGATGACTGTCCGGTCAGTGT
>NW_019186633.1:0-131 GCF_002260705.1 Seriola dumerili
TAAGTCTTTGGTAAAAACTATTTCTATGACTCCTTGAGGTCACTACACAGTCTCTGCAGCACCAACTTTAGATAGCTAATGAGGGTGACTAGCAGTAAGTGGTGATGACGACAGTGTAGTGAGCAGTGAGT
>NW_019186634.1:0-101 GCF_002260705.1 Seriola dumerili
ATAGCGACCAGAGAGCGTTAGGGGGCAGAGAGGATGTTACTCTTATTATGTTGTTGGCGCATGTCAGGAGGACGCTGCTAATAAAGTTACATACAAGTACA
>NW_019186635.1:0-108 GCF_002260705.1 Seriola dumerili
ACAGATGTCATAGTATATTAATGCCTTTAAAGTGAGAAAACAGACATAGTATAGTATGGCAAAAGAAGTGAAAAATGGCAAGGTACATTGAGGCATAAAAAGCTCTAG
>NW_019186636.1:0-101 GCF_002260705.1 Seriola dumerili
TCCTCCTCTAACCATCTTGATACTCTCTGCTCTTTCACTGGTCACCGAAACCCTGTCAGTGTAGCCAGAGTTTGCATTAGCACAGCCACTAACACTGTGTC
>NW_019186637.1:0-113 GCF_002260705.1 Seriola dumerili
CAGCTCATCCTTTGACATCCTGCTACTTGTCATTTTGTCTCATTGGCTCATTAAAAGAAATGAGAAATTAAGTCTTACAAACATTTCTGACATAAATTCATGAGAAATCAACT
>NW_019186638.1:0-110 GCF_002260705.1 Seriola dumerili
ACTATACACTCTTTGATTAACACCCTCCCCTCTGCTAGTGTCGGTGCTGTGTGTTGAGCTGAAGTGTATCTCTGGAGCTCCAGCACCACCTACAGGGAAGATATAAAAGT
>NW_019186639.1:0-128 GCF_002260705.1 Seriola dumerili
GGTTATTATTTTATAACAGCAGTTAGAAAAGGTAGCTGTGATGAATTAAAGGGTGAATCCCATTTTTAGGATTAGCAAACACTAGAACGATATCATTTATACTTCTAAATTGGAGAATGTGTAACTGA
>NW_019186640.1:0-115 GCF_002260705.1 Seriola dumerili
TTGGAGTCTCCGAGGATAAGGACTGGCTTTCTTGGTTTGAAAAACCAGTCCTGAATTTTGCGGTTGGGGCGTGCAATGTGGTAGGTGGGTCTGAAGAGGGTCTGTCCTGAGGATG
>NW_019186641.1:0-186 GCF_002260705.1 Seriola dumerili
TCTGTTCTATTATGGCGTTGAGGTTTCATGTCACTCGTTCCAAGCTGGTAATGCTTTGTTAACAGACACAAATTTATTTTTAAGATGTGGTTATGCATAGTTTGGCATTAAACGGGTCCGCAGGTAGATATTGCTTCAATATTAACTTCACGATAGATAGATAGATAGATAGATAGATAGATAGAT
>NW_019186642.1:0-897 GCF_002260705.1 Seriola dumerili
AAAAAAAAAAAAAAAAAAAAAAAAAAAAAAAGGTGATAACCAGGAAAGGAGTTATTTCCAATTTGTTCTTTGACATGATTGAACCAACTGTGAATAACCTGTACTAATGCAGACTTAGGCTTAAAGGCAAGTCTCTGTGTGATACTGTCAAAACTTACAGAATCCTGCACAGATTTCAACTGTAAAAATCCTTTGGAACGTGTTACTTAGCGACAGTGCTATCCATTAACATCATTTCTATAGTAGGCAACACAGTAGACTGCAGATTACTAATCCCAAAAAAGAAATGTTATATATAAGGGCAGAAAAGAGGAGAAAGCTCATGTATGTCACAGTCTGAATACCACACAGCCTAACAATACAGACTCTGGGCAACATCTGGTAACATCTGACCATCATTTCAGGTGGAGGTCTAACCTGTAATGCGGGCATGAAGAGTGTATCTCATTCTCTGCTCTTTGGTTGTTTGTGCTCCGGGAGAAGCATTCTGTGATAACTCCATGGCTGTTCTGTGTAGCACTTTATCAAATATCACCAGGACATCATTGGGATAGGCGTTGAAATAGTCCCCAACCTGTGGCCACACATAATACAGATACCATGTCATTAGTGTAAACACAGATTAAATGATAATGGGTACTAAAAATGACACTCTTTTATGTAATACACACACACACACATAGTATATAAAGAGTATATCACAGCACAAGCAGAGGTTGCGTCAGACTCTCATTGTTTGTCATTTCGATGGACAGGTTTGTAAAATTCCATCATCATCTATTACCACCCGTCATTGTCAATTTAATTTTTATGATAATAAGACAGAGCCTATTTAACAGCATTTGATTTTCAAGAACAAGGATTATGTATTTATAAGGGCATGGAGAGAAAAGATGA
>NW_019186643.1:0-128 GCF_002260705.1 Seriola dumerili
ATGTCTGTTCTGTGGCTTCTCACTACCACATTGTCATCTCTCTGTCAGTCATAGCCGTTACTTCAGTCTTTGTCTCTGTCTTTGTCACTGTCTTTTTACCTTCTTTACCCTTTTTTATTCCTTCTTGC
>NW_019186644.1:0-609 GCF_002260705.1 Seriola dumerili
CACACACACACACACACACACACACACACACATTAAAGCTGCTGTAAATCCCTGTACATTTTATCAAAAATGAGCTTCTGAGGGAAAAGAGAGATAATTATCATCTTTGTTCGGCACTATGTGGAGTGATGCAGTGCTGACTTGGCACATGTCAGTGTTTAACAAACAGCTGGTTGCCTCAGCGTTATGAGCCCCGGGTCACAGAGGTGATCATTGTGTCCGCAGGTCGCTCTCCTCTGATTGTGTTTGTGGGCTTTTGTTTCCTGCGCACTGTGAGTAACGGCAGTGGGACGCTGAGGCATCCAGTGACTGACGACCATCTAGAAGTAAACAGTGTTTTCACGGCTGCTAATGACTGTTGTCTGTCAAACACGAGATGTTATTCAGGTGAAAAAATAATCACACACGTCAGAGCCGCAGATACCTGTAACTGCAGCCAATGGGACGTGTGCTCTTCTCTTCCTGGCACTCACAAAGACCTGACCACAGAACAACCTGTCTCTCCTTGAAGGTTTCTGCCTCCTACGTCCCAGACAAAGCTGATATTAGCCGTCTGTTTATTTCTGGTGATGAGCTCGGGTCAGACGAGAGAGAGAGAGAGAGAGAGAG
>NW_019186645.1:0-607 GCF_002260705.1 Seriola dumerili
TCCTTGTGTGCCCTCGTGCTTCGGTTTCCTGTTCTGTTGATTCACCAGTTTCGTAACTCTAATAAACAATTTTGCACTTCATCCCATTTGTTGGATGCATTTGGGTCCAGCCTTTCCCGCACCGTGACAGAACGAACCGACCATAATATGGACCCAGCTTTAGATCTGGAGGACCCTGAGCCGTCGTCTTCTTTTTGGCAGCTTGCAGCCAGCGCCCCCGTCGAACGTCAGGTCCCTTTTTCACACTGGCTGACCCGCTCTCTGACTCGGATCTGGAGGACCCTGACGAGTCCCCTTTCAAGGGATGAGTCTGTTTTTCCGTGGTTCCGTGGTGGCCACAGAAGGCGATGACATTGTGGCTCCCGTCACCACAGGGAAACCAGGAGCCCTCCCCAACCACCCTGGCTGATGCATCAGCTGTCTCAGCGTTGGGGGTCCCGGTCGACTTCTCCCTTCTTCCCGAGTTAGTGGTTCTGGACAACGTCTCACCTCCTATTCTGTTGGCGGTCCGCCCGATTACTGTATCCTGCTCCCCGTGTCATGTCGTTGGCCTGATTCTGATTCTGATTCCTGATTCTGGTTCCCAGTCAGTGGTCCGGCCGACTAC
>NW_019186646.1:0-101 GCF_002260705.1 Seriola dumerili
CGTTAGAGGAACTGCAGCTTCTGGTTCTTCATGTTGATGATTCATGTTTCAGTCTGGAGGTTGTGGTTGGTTTAAACCAGCAGGTGTCAGCAGAGAGTCAG
>NW_019186647.1:0-118 GCF_002260705.1 Seriola dumerili
CCTGAACAAAATAAATGGTTAAATGGCTCTTGGATCCATTAATGTGCACACCAGTCACCCCTAGTGACCTGAATGGGTGATGAAAATGACGTGAATCATATGCTGTGGCCTTCACAGT
>NW_019186648.1:0-289 GCF_002260705.1 Seriola dumerili
TAGTCTGAGCGGAGGAGGCGGACGACCACCAGGAGGTGACTTTTCTGCAAGTGTACAAAATGACACTTTGCACAGTCAGGCTACAACTAATGAATATTTTATAATTGCTTCATCTGTTGTCTATAAAATCTCACAGAATAGTGCAAAGTGCAAACCATCAGTGTAAAGCCCAAAGTTTACATCACGTGTGACACAGTAAAGCAGCTTTTCACTGCTCAAACACATTTATTCAGCACAGAAAACATTTTTGTTTGTTTCAATGAAATATTTCTTTATTGTTAATAATGTG
>NW_019186649.1:0-134 GCF_002260705.1 Seriola dumerili
CTACAGCCAGCAACTGGTTAGCTTAGCACAAAGGCTGGGGCCGTGGAAATGGCTAGTCTGGCTCTGCCTGTTCAACAGTATGTTAACGACACATGAACTCAATTTCAAAACCTACAGAAACCCAAGTGTAAAAA
>NW_019186650.1:0-461 GCF_002260705.1 Seriola dumerili
ATATATATATATATGTATAAGTCCAGATTGTACAGCTCTGAGTGAAACAACAGTCACATTGTGATGGAGAGGTGTTGTGGCAGTGATCCTTCCTGCTGTCCACTCTGACTGTGAAGTGGTCTCTTCCTAACACATCTACACTGTCAGAAATGACTTGATGAGCTGAAGCTGAATGAAGCTTCAGATCCAGAGGCTGTGGACAGAGTTACAGTCTGTTCAGTAGAAACTCCCTCTGTGAGAGACTGTCCCTCCACTGCAGCTCAGCAAGGAAACACACTGACCCTGACCTGTGAGACTCGGGCTGCTGAGGCTTCACATTAGTCTCATCTCCTGACAGTGGAGTCAGGTGATCAGCTGCTTCACAGACAGTGTGGACAGGAGGAACTAAACTCCTGTAATGTAAATATGAACATGTGACTCCGTGACGCTGACATGAAAAGAACCTGTCAGTTATCAACACA
>NW_019186651.1:0-299 GCF_002260705.1 Seriola dumerili
CAGCTCTATCATACAGCATGTGCTTATACAAAGTTTGCTTATTCCAAACATCTTTATGTTATTTATAATAAAGAATAAACACACATTAACATGACAGCAGAGTTTCTTTCAATGCTTTTGTTTCCTTATAACATCACTGTAGTTGCATCATTAGTGTCTTAACATGTATTACCAACTGTTAATAGATCCAAGACAAGTCATATACACTGGATCATTTTAAACAGTGAGACATAATGTAATGGCAGTGATATAATAATACCTGAACTGTCAACAACAGTCTACAATACACACCAGCTGCT
>NW_019186652.1:0-134 GCF_002260705.1 Seriola dumerili
CTTTAGAGCCTAGATTAGATCAGACTGACAGAAAATTAAATTATATATAATAAAGAAATATATAATAATTTTGATATTTAATTAATTGTTGTCATTTTTCAAGGAAAAACATTCTCTGGTTTTTCTTCATCATA
>NW_019186653.1:0-123 GCF_002260705.1 Seriola dumerili
CAGCCCTACTATAAGATTAGTCCATGCACTGTTAAATTTAAAAAAATATTATTTTTTAATTATTCAATATTCAAAGAGTGAAAAAATGTTACTAAAACTGAAAAAATAATACTGGCTGTGTAT
>NW_019186654.1:0-106 GCF_002260705.1 Seriola dumerili
ATGAATGGTTTGGGTCTGTGTGTCGGATGAAGCAGTCTGGAGAGTTTGGATCATACAGGAACAAAACAGAAGCTCATTAATATACATCCACTCTGATCAAGGTGTG
>NW_019186655.1:0-205 GCF_002260705.1 Seriola dumerili
CCTTTTCACATGCAAGTAAGTCTCTCTTCTAACATTTCCCTCATTGTCTCTGCCATGTGCTTCATTGCTCTCAGCTGTGTAGCATGAAGGAGCGCACGGGTGCACTTGCTGGGAAAGCAAAGACTGAAGACTGAAGAGATGTCATAGTATAGTAAGGCATCAAAATCTCCTAAATGCTAAAATGACATGTGACGACCCCTCCCCC
>NW_019186656.1:0-241 GCF_002260705.1 Seriola dumerili
GTAACTCACCGGAGGCTTCTTTTCAACCAGGGAGGAGGTTTATTTATCTCATGACAAGAACATGAAGCCAAACGGCTAACAACTGTTGTATCCTCCGGACAACAGCGACACATTTCTTCTTCTACACATTTAAAGTCCCACTGGCTACAGTTCATATGTTACTACAGCGCCCTCTGGTGGACGAACCTTTAATAAACTCAATTCCACTTCACAGCTTCTCACTCTGCTCTTTGTCTTCACG
>NW_019186657.1:0-110 GCF_002260705.1 Seriola dumerili
AAAACGACATAGTATAGTAAGGCATGAAAAGTCATCAAAAACAACATAGTATAGTAAGGCACAAAATCGACATAGTGTAGTAAGGAATAAAAACGACATAGTATAGTAAG
>NW_019186658.1:0-236 GCF_002260705.1 Seriola dumerili
TGACGGTGGAGCAGCTCACTCTGAGCTTCAGAAACATGTGGGTGACGTCCATCTTTATTTACAAAACCTTCCCAATATGTCACCAGGGTATAAGTGGTACATGACGTTTCACCACGGATCAATAAAGATTTATCTGAACAGTAACAGTTGACAAACTTCCCTCCTCCCACCTGTGAGGTGCAGTTCCGCCTTTGCTTCATGTTCACCAGAGGAAACCCTGCTCTTTCACAATAAAA
>NW_019186659.1:0-146 GCF_002260705.1 Seriola dumerili
AAGGGGCTTATATGTAAGTTTTCTCTGCTGCTCAACAAGGTTTCTTGGTGGTGGTGATGATGGTCGCTCGACAAGAGCTTCGGCCACTGTAAAATGAAGACTTCACACTGGCATCGTTTTCCACAGCTGGAGACGTCTCTTGGTGA
>NW_019186660.1:0-146 GCF_002260705.1 Seriola dumerili
AGCCAGCCTGTTACTACGCTGACATGGGATGGCTCTTGTACCTAAAACAGCAATACCACAATTTCAAAACAGTCAGTTGAAAATCGCATGTGTCTTTGAATTGTCTATGATTAAATAAATATCCAATTTAGTAACAATTCAGATCG
>NW_019186661.1:0-102 GCF_002260705.1 Seriola dumerili
TCAATAAATGTCAAATTAAAAAGAGGTTTAGAAAAAACATTAAAATAAATACATAATTTAAACTGAGATAAAAAGCTGCTGTGATAAAACCTCGACCAGTTC
>NW_019186662.1:0-132 GCF_002260705.1 Seriola dumerili
AGTATATTAAGCCTTAAAAGGTCATAAAAATGTCATAGTATTGTATAGATTAAAAAAACATAGTATAGTAGGGCGTAAAATTGCCTAAAAGGATTATAGTATAGTATGGCATAAAACGTCAAAAAACGTCAT
>NW_019186663.1:0-240 GCF_002260705.1 Seriola dumerili
ACATTTGTCTGCTCTACACTTGACATACAGGAACATAATGTGTGTTTGTTGCGTGGTCTCCGACTTCACACAGTGGACACAATTATGATTGCAAAGAAATATGCAATAAATGTTTTCCTTCGCCGCATGGTTCAAGCAGGAACTCTTAACCTGCAAGTCCAGTGTCTGGTGGTTGCTACGATGCTTGGCTGCTTTAACTGGCCTACTGCGAGCGCCCCCGAGGTGCGCAGGAGTGGGCCC
>NW_019186664.1:0-6881 GCF_002260705.1 Seriola dumerili
CAGCGTTCTTGTGGTTTGGCTTTCTGGGAGGGAAATTGTCGATCTAACAAATGAGCGACTGTGGATTTATTTTTGGCTTCCGCTCCGGGTCACAGCTGAGCGTTGTGTTCATTACAGCAAAAGCCGTTTGACGAGAATTCAATGGTACAGGAGACGAATAAAAGTCCAATCCACACAACAGGACGACGTGTTCCGTTTGTAAAAAAACACAATTACCAGATACAGTTTTGCTCCTCAGGAGGTACCTATAAAACTCCTGTTGCAATTCATCTCTCTCCGCCCCGTAGGAATTTTCCCTCCAAAGCTGTGGATAAACAGCCCCCCCCCACCCTCCCCCCCCCCCCCCCCCCACCAACCACCAACCTTCCTCCTGTCTTTGGACATTCAGCAGATTTCCCTCTAAATCTGACCTGAGCAAACAAACCTGCACAAGTGCAGTTGAGGAAACAGAGAAGCTGCCAATCGTTTCTGTGCTTTCTCGTACATATTTGACTCAGAATTAATCTTCCTTATTGTTAAAAAAAAAGGAAGGAAGTCCAATGCCTTAATTTCCAGAATCATAGAATTTAAAATGCTGAACCAGTAATTTCCCACGAGTAATTTTGGGCTAATCCCTAGTTTCACTTTTTTACATGATCTCTCATTGAAAAGATTCAATTTATGGGAGCATATTAAAAACTGAGACCAACGGACAGTTTATGAGATGACATCTATACTGTTACAATAACAAAATAAACAGGCTCATATTTAATCGAGGCCATTTTTGAGTTTTCCCTATGCCACATTAACTCAAAGTTTTGAGAGCCACATGCAACTCAACAACCGACACTAAGGAGTCAGGTGTTGTGACGCATTTCATATAGATACAGTTTATTGTGTTTATCTGACTATTAAATTACGAGTTCAAAGCCCATCCGATATATATAAGGTCTGTGTCCATTGTGTTAGTGTGATTGATAACAGCGAGTCTAAGGGTAGATTCAGAAACCAGTATAATTGTGAATACTTGGATTTGTAGAAGAGTTAGTTTTCTCAAGGCTCAGTCCATATCATGAAGGGATAACCTTGGAACAAGTAATCGTAGCCTTTGGTTCTTCAGATCATCTAGCTTGAGTAGGCCCCCCTTTAAAACCAGCCGTCCAGAGTAGAGCTTCGGCCAGGGTGGAACGGTATTTTATGAGTGTAACGTTGTTGGATTCACGCAACAGGAGAGACAGTCACCACCCTCAGCTCCTAGCGAGGGTTCTGCTCTCTCAAAAATGCCTGCACCCTCCGACCCTCGCCTGTCGCGTTATGGGCCACACCACATTGAGTTCTCGAAACCTTGTCCCATTAGTCCGTATATTGTTCTTGCTGTGAGCACTAGCAATTGTGAAACTATTTACCTGTTAAACTCTGCTTACATTTTTATTTACTTAATCACTTCTCCAGAAAGCATTCAGCCAATTTGTATGTGCTGGTCTAGCATAAGGACCATGAGCTCCGAAAGGAGGACATGATAGTTAGCTAAAGACATCTCACCTATATAGACTCGGTTGTTAGATGTCGTTTACAACCCAAGTACACATATATCATTCTTAAGTCCAAGTCCAATCAACAGGATTCAACTAAAAAGCCACTAGGGCATTTGAGAACTTTTATTAAAAGTCACGGAAATTATATTATGGTGAAGCTAATTTAAACTGTTAATTACCAAGTTGGTGGACATTTTGTACATCCAACTCAAACTTGGGCTGCCCAACTTCTTTCTTAACTGTTCTTGTCCTGAGGCAAAGGGGGCGTCACTCAATTTGCGCCAAAGAAGAATGTGCTAGCTGACAGTTATCAATCCAACATCAGCTATATAAAGTATAATGTCATGTCTCCAGATTCTTTAGCAAAGGTGAGGCGGCCTTTCACATCACTATAACAGAATTGTCTGTCTCTTGCCGCTCTATTGTTGTATCTCAATACACGACAATTCCAAGGAAAACCAACTACCACATCTAAATATCACGACAACGACCGGCAAACTAAGCTTAAACAAATGGATACAAGATAAAAATAACCCGTGGGTGAAGCCAATGCATCCCATGGATCCTGACAGCCAACCTCTCGCATACATGTACTCATCCCCACTTTCAAGCTATCGTAGTTGTTCTTGTTAACTCTTCTGCAAGCGCGAAATGAGCCCCCACGTCCTGACAACTAGTAAATCACTCTTCTGCCAAACCAGATAAGCAAATTCCTGAGCTGTTTCATTACAATAAAATCCCTTGCGACTGCCTCGACGTTGCCGAAGAGTTGATGTATCCTTCTATGCCAGCGAATGAAGACACCAAAAAAAACATTATTTGAGAAGTGGTGAAGCATATAAACACTGAGGTCAAAAATCATGATTATTATTGTCTGAGGGATATAGATTAATTTAGCTAATTTATAATACTGATCATCTACACTATCAAAACCACAAACCACGAAATTATGTTTCTCTTTATACCCAACTTGACCTCTGACAGTGAAGCATCACACGAACGAATAAAGCACACTCCAAGTAAATAAAACCATACAATTCAAAACGTGCAAAACACATGAACACATGCACACAAAAATAGGGACTTATCAATGATTCACAACAAGCCATAAAATTGGAAAGCTTCCTAATGTCCAAAATAACCATAGCCATAAGAGATAATGTACACGTCGTAATGCCTAATCAATTTACGTGATATACCTGTACCATTAACGAACACTCCCTTGAGATGCCATCAAATTGACGGCCTGACGATCTGCTGGTTTTAACTGATAGACTAATCACAAAGTCTCTACAAGAGAGACAGATCACAACGTAACAAGACATCGTGCTTGCCACAAACGACTGTGGTTCCAACACTCTGTGCTGTGTCCACTTTCAGACGGATACGGTACTAGTGCACTGAGTCGATTTCCCCTCCCACGTCCTGATAAGCTCAGAAGAACGACCGATGAAGTCAAGCCTCAAGGTCAAGTCTCCGCTGCTTAAACTGCACTTGAAACCTTCTGCTCCACCCCAGTTTCGTGGCGAATTAGAAACCCTGCTGTCTCATCTCTCTCTGACAACTCCGTGGCAGCCTCTCTACACCCTACAGGACCGTGTCCACTGTATAGGCTCATTCACAATTCAACAATAGACCCAATATCCTTGCTAAGGCGCCTCACCTAACACGATCAACTCATAGGATGGAAATAATAATGATCAGCCCGAAAGTCTTGTGAGTGGAACTGGTGTGATAAAAAATCAGGATCAGTACGTGAGCTGCAATAGTACACAGACAATTAGAAATTGTTGTTCTTGATCCTTAAAGTCCTGTCTCGTCAATCCTAGCCTCTACCAGTTCTAGCTTTGAGACAAGTAAATCTGAACCCTCCCGACATTCGATTATATGCTTGTTCTCGCTGTAGCTCCACTGTTATTCGTTACATGTAAATATAATATAATCCTCTATTCTTTCATAGATGTGCAAGATATACCTCCAGGAAATGTGTACTATGATTTTGGGTAATAATTCAATTCATCAATTAACAAATAAAAAGTTACATGCTAAATTCCGAATGTATAATTATTGAGTTGATAGGTAGATTCTGTATTCCTGTTATGCCATGCCACCCGAGCCTCAGAGTCAAAGGCCTGTCATTGATGATCGTAAGCTTAAGCTAAACTCGCGCCTTGCACAAAGAGTACCACAAATCGAGCATAGATATTATACTTGTCAATTCCCGACACCAAGGGCTGTCGCTGACATGTAATATTCTTGCAACAATAGCTGCGGACTGCAAACACCGCCGAATGCGGACAATCAAGAAGCTTTTTATATCTGGACTATCTTTCAGCCTGGAATATAACACACATTTGGTGCTCTAGAGTCAAGCGTACGATAGTATAGTGATGGTTTGCTTGGACCAAAGCAAAAAGATGTGTTAGTCGAATTCAAATCCTAGATTCCCATCCTTTGATACACAAGTAGGAAACTAATAATTCTCTGAAACGATACATAGAATTACAGAATAGAAAATCTCAACAAAACTGTTAAATAATATTTAGTATAAGAAATAATTTTCATATAAGATAGTAAATATGTTAGCTAATCTGCTTGACATCTTTACGTCTTGAAGTTAAAGAGATAAAGGCACGCCACGTAATTTTTCCCTAAGATGACCTTTACTGTTTTTTATGGAAACTCTTTTTTTTTTTTTTTGTTAGATAGAAATTGATACTTTCAGTGACGCATTTGAACTTTGCTGATCTTCTTATGAGGTAAAAACCAGCTAGATCGCCTGACGCTTAGACCCTAGCGAGCCGTTAATGTGTATACAGACAGATCCGTGTGCCCAGCCATAAACATGGAAAGGAGAAACAATTCACACGGAACGTAAGAGGCACTGAGAAGATAGTTTAGACGACAGAGATTAAAATAGGTTAACTGATCATTATTCCACATAACACATGATCCGCTTGTGATAAATGGTGTAACCTGTACTTTTCAAAACGATCAAGTCAGTTGTCCGCACAAGGAAGAGAAGCACCCAACCGAGACGGCGACCGGACTGCGCAAGGTACACTGCTTCTGTGCATCCCAATACCCTACTGATTCACACTATTTAGATCATCCGCAGCCCCTGCACTAACGAACACTACACCATACTCGGAACACCCCCGAATCAATCCATCAGAGACGGAAAAAATTCGACACCAACTCATCCTTACAAACGATTGAATCCTGATTTTAGTCTCCTCACACCATAACTTCTAAACATTATTATTCGTATTATTTTACTCTAAATGAAAACAAAATAATAATGATGTTAAAGTCCTTGCCCTTAGACAAGAGTCACTGACTAAATATTATATCAAATATTCATTTGTCTATCTGCCTTTAGGAATATATTAAACCACGCTTTTCTATATGTTCAGCTGTGGAAGTACCGTATAATGGTTTTTCTACTGCAGAGTGGCCTCGGAATTAATTGGTATACGATAAAACCAGGCTAATTCCTTGCGACAGAAAGATGTTTTTGCGTTTAGAAAACTAATGTTTTAATTCAGCATTGACACATACATACGATAGAAGTCGTGGATGATACGTTCATACCCGAGACCAAGCATAAAAACGTACAATGTGTGTGTTGTGTTCATTAAAGCCGGCCAATAATGAAGGAACAGTGTCGCCACAGTGGGTAACAGTTACCCGTTTTTTCCGAGCTAATGTCACTTAACGATGATGTCGCAATTGTACTCATGGATGTATTCTAATCGACACGTCTTCGCTCGAACAGATGAACCTAGATCGTGCCGGTCGCAACTGTGCGGGATACAGCAACTTCAATTGATACACCTATGAGTGACCAAACCTCATGCCGACGCATTAACGAGATTACTTGCATTAAGATATGTATGCAGAGGGTTCGTATCGGCTCAGATAATGTAAAGAGGTTAAAAGCTAGCAAGGCCAACAACAAAATCAAAGACGCTCAGAGTATGCTCCAGCGTCTCACGAGCGCGGATAACAACATGGTGTTAGATGGATGAGAACTATTAACGAGGTATAATTGTAGCTTACACGATGACCATGAAACCCTCTTGACTACCCAGACGAAGATTGGATACCTTACGCGTAAAATCGCCTGCAAATAGAAAAATTGCACAATTTGAAGTGCTTCTAATTCCCAACAGTCTGGTTAGTCGAAATCCAGGCAACCAATGTACTAAGCGTATAGAAGACACAGTATAGTCTTGTAATTGATAAGCAGGAAGACAGATGACCGCCCAGCTTAAGACAACTGTAGCAATCTTGTGTAGTAGTTATGACAGCCGGCCTTAGCACAAGACTGGCCGCGGCGGTGAGGAGACAAATCGCGTAAGAGTAAAGAGTGGGATGTTAAGACTTTAACACCAGGTTGTTAGTGTTATTCATTCATCATCATTGATTCATGAGTTATTCGTACCCTCCGCCTTGTTAATTGTCACTTATTACATATCAATCATTTTTATTTTATTATATTGTGGTTATGTCCTTATAACTCATTTGCACGAGAATGGTGGTACAGGATACTCATTTTCCCCAGTCTTGCCTTACTTCACATGCCTGTTGTACCCATTTCCTCTCTTCCGCCAGTGTTATTCTTGTCATAAGATCCATTGGAGTATAGATGTCTTTGAAAGCCTGTGCTTAAATAGTGGAAGTTTAGTTTCGATCGCCGGACTTCGCTTACTGGGTTGTTTTTAGCTTCTGTAACCTTTGGACCCCAGAGATCGGTAGGAATTTCCCTTTGCAGCGCTCTCTGTAATCCATGTGATATTAAACGTACATTTTATAAACTGATCTTTGCATAGTTTAGTATTTCGGTGACTGAAATTGATATCATTAGAAAATGGACTTGACTTCAACCATGAAAACTGTCTTTCTCTAACCAGCTCTGTTATAGCATCATTTATCATTTAATCATTTAATATCACCGTTTTACATTGTTTAATCTGTGCAAAAACAAAGAATAAAAATGACAAATGACAAAATTTTTATTCTTTGGTTGTGGATTCTGCACCAAAGCGAATAAGTCAAAAATATTGAGCTCCTCTTCTAAACTTATTGTAACCTGAACACTGATCTTTCTGCATCTTAACCAACTTGATTATGAGCCCGGACCGAACCAAACCTGAACCATACCATTGTCAGATTAGAAAACATTTGGATCAGTGGTTTATCACGGTTTTGGAAAGCACAGACAAACGATGTTTAGCTGCTGATACAGGCTTCAGATTAAAAGCACTAAATGAAAACACTTTTGTATCATTCTCATTTGTTGTTTACTTTGGAGGGCTTGTTGGGAATTAAACAACATCAAGAAAGACATTTGTATTTCAGAAA
>NW_019186665.1:0-114 GCF_002260705.1 Seriola dumerili
GTTGTGGGATCAGCCTTGATGTGAATTACACTGTTGTGCGTGGTGTAACACACATAGAGTTTAATCACAGAATCGACACAATGTGCTCACTAACACTCACTGACATAGATACAG
>NW_019186666.1:0-146 GCF_002260705.1 Seriola dumerili
TTTAAACAAACTAGTTACAATGGAAAGGAAAGATGACACGGTGCATTTTGTTTGTAGATATTTTCCTACAGCCATAGACATTATAACCTTTCCATCTGCTGTGCAGTTTGTCCACCGGAAACCCTTCTTACTCAACGTCCCTGTTT
>NW_019186667.1:0-118 GCF_002260705.1 Seriola dumerili
CATGTGTCTGAAACTGACAGTGGGAGCATCATCGTTGTGAACCATTTTTGTACCTGAAACATGAATCTGTGTTTCTCTGGTCTGGCTGATGATCTTCTGTTGGACTCTACAGGTGAAG
>NW_019186668.1:0-108 GCF_002260705.1 Seriola dumerili
GTGTGTGTGTGTGTGTGTCTGTGTGTGTCCATGTGTGTGTGAGTGTGTGTGTGAGATGACAGAAGTATTTCATTTCCTTGTGTGTGTGTGAGTGTGTGTGTGAGTGTG
>NW_019186669.1:0-395 GCF_002260705.1 Seriola dumerili
AAACAGATCATTAGATCATTTGAAATAGGATAAAATAAGTTTTACTCACGAGATGAATGGTAGGTGGCTAAAATGAAAAGAAAAGACAAATCATTTCAGTTCCAGGTGTAAATGACAGGAAGTCTTTTATCACCTTATCACCGGTGAATATCAATTTGAAGTATTTATCTCATGTATTCTGTGTCTCTGACTGTTTGTGTTGATCACCTGTGAAAACAAATCTCCCTCTGGGACATTAAGACACTTTCTCCCACATCATCATAGTACAGTCGTACTATCATGACTCTGCGGCTCTGAGTCTTACACAGCTTACTTCTTCAAACTGTGCAGGAAACTGAAGCTTGTTTCATTTTTACAATCTGGATAAAAACATCAACTCACAGACTAAAGTCAAA
>NW_019186670.1:0-160 GCF_002260705.1 Seriola dumerili
AGACTATAGGCTGTTTTTGTTTCAGATAAAGATCAGTATATGGAAAAATAATTACGGTAGTGTTCAAATTCTTCTCACTGAAAAGGATTTGATCATTTTTTCCTTTTGTCATAATAAAAATAGAAATCTTCATTTCTTGAGTTGGGAGTAGGGTTCTTCC
>NW_019186671.1:0-115 GCF_002260705.1 Seriola dumerili
TGAAGTCCAACCCCTCCCACCTGAGAGAACTGGACCTGAACTACAACAAGCTGCAGGATTCAGGAGTGAAGCGTCTGTTTTCTGGAGAGTCCAGACTGTAGACTGGAGACTCTGA
>NW_019186672.1:0-1449 GCF_002260705.1 Seriola dumerili
TGGGCTGCTTTTCTCGTTAGAAGCTGTCTCTGTGTCTGTTGAACATAACTGCATGCTGAGATAACTTTAGGACATGTAGGCATGAAATACATCATATTCTTCATGGATGGTACTCAAATAGACAGTAAAGCTTTTCCCGAAGTGTTCTGTACAGAAATAACATGTGGTGAGAAAAACTAGGTTTGCAGACACAGACACGGCTTCTAACGAGAAAAGCAGCAGATTTAAGTGCTGAGAATGATTTAACAGCGTTATTGAACATAACTGCCTGCTCAGGTGTAACTGATAACTTTAGGACATGTAAGCATGAAATACAACATATTCTTCATGGATGGCACTAGAATAGACAGGAAATCTTATCCTGAAGTGTTCTTTACAGAAGTAACATGAGGTGAGAAATAGTAAGTTTACAGAAACAGAGACAGCTTCTATCGACGAAAGAAGCAGATTTTAACACTGGGAGAACGTTAACACACCTAATGAATAGTATTGCATGCTCAGGTGTAACTGATGACTTTAGGACATGTAAGCATGAAATATATCATATTCTTCATGGATGGTACTCAAATAGACAGGAAAACTTATCCTGAAGTGTTCTGTGATGAAATCACACTTAANNNAAATCACACTTAATGTTAAAGCAGTCAGTTTGCAGTCACAGAGAAAGCTTCTAACGAGAAAAGCAGCAGATTTAAGCACTGAGAATGATTTAACAGCGTTGTTGAACATAACTGCATGCTCAGATGTAACTGATAACTTTAGGACATGTAAGCATGAAATACATCAAATTCTTCATGGATGGTACTCAAATAGACAGGAAAACTTATCTTGAAGTGTTCTCTACAGAAGTAACATGAGGTGACAAATAGTAAGTTCACAGAAACAGAGACAGCTTCCATCGAGGAAAGCAGAAGATTTTAACACTGGGAGCACGTTAACACAGCTAATGATTAGTATTGCATGCTCAGGTGTAACTGATAACTTTAGGACATGTAAGCATGAAATATATCATATTCTTCATGGATGGTACTCAAATAGACAGGACAACTTATCCTGAAGTGTTCTGTGATGAAATCACTCTTAATGTTAAAGCAGTCAGTTTGCAATCACAGAGAAAGCTTCTAACGACAAAAGCAACAGATTCAAGCGCTGAGAATGATTTAACAGCGTTATTGAACATAACTGCATGCTCAGGTGTAACTGATAACTTTAGGACATGTAAGCATGAAATATATCATATTCTTCATGGATGGTACTCAAATAGACAGGAAAACTTATCCTGAAGTGTTCTGTGATGAAATCACACTTAATATGAAAGCTGTCAGTTTGCAGACACAGACACTGCTTCTAAGGAGGAAAGCAGCAGATTTTAACACTGGGAGCACGTTAACACAACTAATGAATAGCATGGCATGCTCAGGTGTAACTGATGACTTTAGGACATGTAAG
>NW_019186673.1:0-100 GCF_002260705.1 Seriola dumerili
ACTCCCATCCTTAAATCACCTGATAGCTGGGACACAACAGGAGTCACAGGAAAATGATAAGAGCAAGGACCCTGACCTTGATAGAATGGTTGAATGTACC
>NW_019186674.1:0-110 GCF_002260705.1 Seriola dumerili
GAGAAAAAACAGAAAGATAAACGGAGAGCACTAATACATCAGATCACCTTAGCATGTCTCGCTCTTTTTCCGGGGCCTGAACAGCTTGGCAAGGCAGTGGAAGCAAAGAA
>NW_019186675.1:0-399 GCF_002260705.1 Seriola dumerili
AGGAAAGGAGCTTCAGTGCTTCCTATCTTATCTCCTTTAACCGCTCACTGCACTGAGAATCAATTTTCTCTACTTAACAAATGTATAAAAAGTCAGAACTTGTATATTTCGTTCATGTTTTCTTATTTCAACATTTCAAACGTGTTTGATTTGTTTTTGTGGTTAAGAGAGGAGAATTTATGATGTGTTATAAATAAAGTTAGTTAAAAGAAAATCCTAGTGTAAGTTCAGTCAGATTCTTCCTTATGAATTCTCCTTCACATCTTTCCCTGACCTCATGACGTTTTCCATCGAGCCCGAGCTGAAGTGTTTAGAAAGGAGATTATTTTGACTTTTTGACCGCACCCTTGGTGTGTTCAAGCCAGGTTCATCACTTCGGGTTGGACTCAAACACAGGCC
>NW_019186676.1:0-146 GCF_002260705.1 Seriola dumerili
GATGCTCCAATCAGGTGCCACGACATCTTTAAAGTCTCAGCTGACCAGCAGAGACGCCGCATCTCTAAAGTCTTACCTGAGCAACAGAGAGAAGACGTCTCTAAAGTCTCAGCTGACCAGCAGAGACCCATCAGAGTGGTTCTGAC
>NW_019186677.1:0-148 GCF_002260705.1 Seriola dumerili
ACCATAATATTTCAGTTATTTGGTAAAGTTTATATTCATCGTGCTGCCACAGTGTCAGAATATATATATTGCAAAAACACTGCTACATAATGATGCATAGTAAGCTGTCAGGAAACAAAAAGAAAAAGGAGCTATGTCGTATAAAATC
>NW_019186678.1:0-172 GCF_002260705.1 Seriola dumerili
GCCCTTTGGATCTGGGGAACATGAATGTGTTGAGATACTAACCAATATTGCCAACCCTGAAGCCATCATGCTAGCATGAGCTAAAGTGCCCGTCGCAAGTTCCCAGAGCTCAAGGTGACATATTCAAAGTTTTGTTCGACCAAAAGTCAAAAACCCAAAACAGATGAAAGAT
>NW_019186679.1:0-156 GCF_002260705.1 Seriola dumerili
GCTAAGCTAAGCTAACCTAAGCTGCAGTCTTCTGACCAGACAGACCTGAGAGTGACATCGATCCTCTCATATAATTCTTCTAAAACAGCGACAAAGGGTAGTTTCCAAAATGTTGCAAGCAAATGCAGGAAACATAAAATCATTCATTTGAAAACG
>NW_019186680.1:0-139 GCF_002260705.1 Seriola dumerili
GACTCAATGGTTGTTAAAAACCATTTCTGTTAAAAAAAAAACTAATACAATGCACTAAACTGTCAATAAATGTTTGTTCTTTTCCCCAATCATTTCTAACAATTAGAGAATCAAAGCATTATCCTATGCAGTTTCAGGT
>NW_019186681.1:0-773 GCF_002260705.1 Seriola dumerili
AACTGCATAAAGATGAACGTTTTGCCCAAGATAATGTACTTATTTCAGTCGCTCCCTATCCCTCTCCCCAATAGCATCTTTAAAACACTTAATAAAAGCATAAGTACATTTATCTGGAACCATAAAGTACCTAGGGTGAGTTTGGAGAAATTATCATGGGATTATGGGATGGGTGGCCTCCGACTCCCCAATTTCAAATTTTACTATTGGGCAGCACAGATGAGATTTCTCCTACCCTTGTTTGAACGGGACTCTGCCCCCTCTTGGACACAAATTGAACTACATGACTTTGAAGAAGCGATGAGAAGCCACTTTGTTTATAAATGGAACCCAAAAAGTATCATTTGTAAAACCAAAAACCCACTTACCATTCACTTGGTTAGATCGTGGTTTGAGGTTCATAAAATTATTGGAGTGAAGATTGACTTGTCGCCCAAAACACCTCTGTGGGAAAACAAACTCATACCAATGTTCTCTGATAACAAAATCTTTAAGCTATGGCACGACAAGGGGATAGTATACTTTGAACAATGCTACAATAATAAAACCTTAATGTCCTTTGAACAGCTAAAAGCAAAATATGACTAATCCAACAAACACTTTTTCTGTTATTTACAACTGAGAACATTCCTGAAAAAAAGTTTGGGGGAACAAATGATACTGCCTAACCTGACAAAAGTGGAGGAAATATTTTACAATAATGAGGGTCCAAAGCAATTCATTAGCAGGATGTATGTAACCATGCTGGAGGAATGTCCAAAACAAAACATACA
>NW_019186682.1:0-113 GCF_002260705.1 Seriola dumerili
ATTTTGGAGTTAAGTGAAAGATAAAATCTCTTTTTTTTTACTTACACTTAACCTTCAAAATAAGAGCTGTTTCAAAATTTCTTTTGACTTTAAAAGCTCCAGACTGCATTAGA
>NW_019186683.1:0-134 GCF_002260705.1 Seriola dumerili
AATGCTGATGATGATATTGGGGGTGGGGGATTTTTTCATTTGTTCACAGAATGGACCCATTATACCCAGAGGTTACAGATTTCCAATTGACAGCCGCGAGTGATTTTTAAGGCTTGTGGCCTTTTCAATAGCAG
>NW_019186684.1:0-149 GCF_002260705.1 Seriola dumerili
AAAAACGTCAAAAAACGTCATAGCATAGCAAGGCATAAATATTTGAAAAAACGTCATAGTATAGTAAGGCATCAAAATGTCAAAGAACGTCATAGTATAATAAAGCATATAAACGTCAAAAAAACGTCACAGTATAATATGGCATAAAC
>NW_019186685.1:0-121 GCF_002260705.1 Seriola dumerili
ATTCTGATCAATAATCATGAATTTGTACTATTTCAATCACTGGTTCCTACTAATCAATATACAATGAATAATTAAAACTGATTTTATATACTCTATGAATATATAGTATAAAAGGACATAT
>NW_019186686.1:0-115 GCF_002260705.1 Seriola dumerili
ACTCCTTTTGTTCTATTGTGGGAGATAATGTGTGATAAATCTACATACTATATATATTGTACACTGCATAGGAGAACATTTACATACTCTATATATAGTACACTACATAGGAAAT
>NW_019186687.1:0-657 GCF_002260705.1 Seriola dumerili
ACACACACACACACACACACACTGCTGAGCAGTGGAAGATGGAGAAGACTGAGACACAGCTAGGAGGAGGAAGCAGAGACAGCTACTGAATCCCAGATGTAATGAAGCTCTGAGTGACAGACAAAATCTACAGCTGTGAATGAGGCACATCACCAGACAGCACAGTTCACCGACTGTTGATTGAATGACTGCAGTCACCTGTTGTTTACTGACCAAGACACCTGTGTGATGATCTGAGGGGAGGTGACTGGTTGTCCTTTTCTAGGACTTACCAGGATCAGGACGGCAGAGAACTCAGTCAGATGACAAATCTTTTTACTTTGCCAAGAGCTGTGTGCAGACAGTGAGCAGTAATTTCTACCATGTGAAACAATTTAAAGTATTCATTTAAGTTAAGAAGCAGCTTGTCATAACTCTGTGCTGTGATAGGAAATATCAGCAGCACCTTCAAATTCAGGACAGACACAAGCTGAATAAAAAGAAGACAAGTGGGCGAGCAAAGATCAGAGAGGAGAATAAACAGTTTACAGTACTAAGTCATAGTGAGTGGAGACCATGGTTAGGTAGTCAATTTATCATCATCTGCTCTATGATGAAACACCAACGGTATCACTGCTTATTTTACACTGAAACATTCTTTACTCTTCAGACCCTTAC
>NW_019186688.1:0-666 GCF_002260705.1 Seriola dumerili
AAATAATTTGAGTGAACTGACCCTTTAAATATAGCCTAGCCTGAAAAGGACATATTTAAAAAGGCAATAGCACACATTCTGTTGCTCTTTCACTCACTCACTCACTCACTCACTCACGCACAGATTATACATAAGATCACATCAAACAAAGAGGCCACCGTTCAGTTTGCAGGAAATCCTATTCACACTTAAAATACCAGAAATTGTTCTTTGGCAGGAATTTTGCATTGTCATCACTTCTCTGGGCTTTATCGTGATGTAGAACATTTACACTTGACAAGTAAAATAAAACCTCTATATATCTATATATAAAACTTTACATATATATATATATATATATATATATGTAAAGTTTTATATATAGATATATAGAGGTTTTATTTTACTTGTCAAGTGTAAATGTTCTACATCACGATAAAGCCCAGAGAAGTGATGACAATGCAAAATTCCTGCCAAAGAACAATTTCTGGTATTTTAAGTGTGAATAGGATTTCCTGCAAACTGAACGGTGGCCTCTTTGTTTGATGTGATCTTATGTATAATCTGTGCGTGAGTGAGTGAGTGAGTGAGTGAGTGAAAGAGCAACAGAATGTGTGCTATTGCCTTTTTAAATATGTCCTTTTCAGGCTAGGCTATATTTAAAGGGTCAGTTCACTCAAATTATTT
>NW_019186689.1:0-146 GCF_002260705.1 Seriola dumerili
AGGATGTGTAACATCGTAGGACCTAGTGTCAAACACTTCTTTCAAAGGGCGAGTGGGAATAATGTCCAGGTGGCAGGATAGTTGGTTTAGTATGTAGAACTATGTCTTTAATCTGAGCAAGGGTCACAGGTTCAAAGTTGCATAGG
>NW_019186690.1:0-108 GCF_002260705.1 Seriola dumerili
CAATCAGAATTTTAAACCCAGCCCAGTCCCCAACAATCACTACCAGCATCTAAAATCAAATCACAAATGACACACAAATGTTCACAAAGGCGGTACAGAGGCGAGCTG
>NW_019186691.1:0-104 GCF_002260705.1 Seriola dumerili
CCGACACAAAAATGACTCTATTTGCTTGGGTGTCACACTCTATGTCACATGTGAGCTGCTGTATGAGAAAAGATGGTGATGATATATACAGTGTATGTGCCAAA
>NW_019186692.1:0-110 GCF_002260705.1 Seriola dumerili
GTATAGCAAGGCATAAAACGTCATAGTATAGCATGGCATAAAAACGTCAAAGAACATCATAGTATAATAACGCATAAAAACGCAAAAAAACGTCATAGTATAATAAGACA
>NW_019186693.1:0-105 GCF_002260705.1 Seriola dumerili
CGTATTTATTATTGTCACCGTTTTAGGCGCCACAATGCAAGCGAGCCGAATAGCCGCAAACTAGCACCGCAATGTATGCGATCTCTAATAGTGTTAGCCTGTTTG
>NW_019186694.1:0-139 GCF_002260705.1 Seriola dumerili
TTACATCAAGTGTTTTTCTCCCAGGAAACTCTTTTTTTTTTTTTTGTTGTTGAAAAAATAGACAAAAAACTTTGAATGATTAAGTTGCCTCCTAGTCTTTTATGCTGTGTTCATCTTGTCTTGAGACGGAGAGACACTT
>NW_019186695.1:0-497 GCF_002260705.1 Seriola dumerili
TTTTTTTGCATTTGTGTACCTAAACAACTATTCAGATATCATTAGTGTGACAGTGTTAGTATTATTATACAGGAATGGCTTGGATTAATACGAACTGTTTCCTGTGGTCTGACAGCAGTTTTCCTCGATTGGACAGTGAGACTCCGACAGACCAACCACCATCAGACTCCGGAGCTTCAGAGCTGTTCTCATTCACCCTCCAGCTGAGTGCAGCTCTACTGGACCAACAGCATTCTACCGCATCACACTTCCTCATCACCGAGTCTCTAATGTCACAGTGTAGTGGTTGGTATAGCTGTGGAGGTGTGTCTGTTTGTTTGTGAAACACAGTCAGGCGGAATGTGTGTGTGCGTGTGTGTTTGTGTGTGTGTAAAGAATATTTGACTACTGCAGGCAGTGGAAGATAACTAAGTACATTTACTCAGGTATTGTATTTAAGTAATACTTGCAGGTACTTGAACTAGTTTATAGTATTTTATACTTCACTTCATCTCAGA
>NW_019186696.1:0-119 GCF_002260705.1 Seriola dumerili
AGAACTGGATGTAATTTAAAACTCCTGCACTGAAGACATGCAGCTGGTACTTCAGTGTATCTGTAGGGAATATTATAGGAAATATGACTTAACAGCAGCTCTTGTCCTGTTTTGACTTT
>NW_019186697.1:0-111 GCF_002260705.1 Seriola dumerili
AAACACTTGACGTAATCAAACAAATTAATACTAAATGTATTAAGTTGTATTGTATTGTATTAAGTAAAATGTATAAAGTTACAATGAGAGAAACACGACAAAGGCATGTTC
>NW_019186698.1:0-220 GCF_002260705.1 Seriola dumerili
GTGTGTGTGTATGGGTGGGAGTTTGTGTACAGTTCTGTATCTGCAGCATGCATGTGAGTCGGAGAAACCAGGCGGTGGTGAAAGGAGCACCTGTGTGCATTGAAAAGAGTTGTCTGAATAGCTCCATATTTGAACAGCCACTTATCCACCGATAAAGCTGCAAGTGATTCGTGGCAGCTTCCTGCCTGTGGTTGAGAGAGAGAGAGAGAGAGAGAGAGAG
>NW_019186699.1:0-412 GCF_002260705.1 Seriola dumerili
GCAAACGAGAGAGCTTCTCCCCGATGAGGAAATCAAAACTCATGCTAACGCAGTGTCGCAGACGCCTGATGGCACACGATAAGCCGTAAGATTGTTGGTCACAATGCCTGTTTATTTCAGTGTCACCCTCACAATGTTATCTGTCAAGCTGCCACCACCGTCAATGAGTTCAATCTCACTCTTCAAGCCACCCTGGCAACGTGGAGTATGATTTAGGGAGGCTGTTGTGTCAAATGATAGTGCCAGTGAGATCCGATCTGACAACTCACTCTAGTTCAATGACGAAAATAAAAATTGATGGAAAATGATAGCAGCTTTTATTTTGCGGTCGTCTTGTTATCTTCTAAAGAGGTGAAACTCTCTCTCACTGGATATTCATCAGGTACTTTTGATGTCATTATTTACTTTGTGA
>NW_019186700.1:0-106 GCF_002260705.1 Seriola dumerili
CAATAACTGATCATTATGACAAAGCCTACACTTACTGTCTGTTTGTATCTGCTACTGTGGCAATCATTTCCTCCTATATTGGTGTGATGGTAGCAGCCAGGTCAGC
>NW_019186701.1:0-109 GCF_002260705.1 Seriola dumerili
CCACATGGAGCCCAACAGCGCCGGCAGTGTGCAGTATGATCGCTGGAACGAGAGCAACGTCAACATGAATGTGGAGGCGTCACAGTCGACTGTGATGAGGTGAAACATA
>NW_019186702.1:0-106 GCF_002260705.1 Seriola dumerili
ATAATAATAACAATAATAATGATAATAATAATAATAATATTAATGATAATAATAATAATAATCACACTAATAATAATAATAACAATAATAATAATAATAATAATAA
>NW_019186703.1:0-106 GCF_002260705.1 Seriola dumerili
GGCGTTTTGATGATGATGGTCTAACTGGTGAGTGGAGGCCAGAGCTTCTGATTCACATCATTTTAAAGCACCCAGTGACCTTTTGTTGCCTTGTGAAGTACAGCTT
>NW_019186704.1:0-598 GCF_002260705.1 Seriola dumerili
ATTGTCAAAAAAAGTCATAGTATAGTATGGCATAAAAATATTTTAAAAAATGTCATAGTATAGCATTGCATAAAAATGTAAAAAAACATCATAGTATAGTATGGCATAAAAATGTGGAAAAACGTCATAGTATAGTATGGCATATAATTATGAAAAAAATTNCATAGTATAGCATTGCATAAAAATGTAAAAAAACATCATAGTATAGTATGGCATAAAAATGTGGAAAAACGTCATAGTATAGTATGGCATATAATTATGAAAAAAATTCATAGTATTGTGTGGATTGAAATGTCATAGTATAGTATGGTATAAAAATATTTTTAAAAAAAACGTCATTGTATAGTATATCATAAAAATGTTAAAAAACATCACAGTATAGTATGGTATAAAATTGTCAAAAAAAAGTCATAGTATAGTATGGATTCAAACGTCACAATACAGTAAGGTATGAAAATATCAAAAAATGTCAAAGAACAGTATTGCATAAAAATGTCAAAAAACGTCATAGTATAGTATGGCATAAAATCATCAAAAAAATTCATAGTATTGTGTGGAATGAAATGTCATAGTATAGTATGATATAAAATTTTCAAAG
>NW_019186705.1:0-176 GCF_002260705.1 Seriola dumerili
GGGAATCGAGCCGATGTCGTCATCGTCATATGCAAACGCGTGACACTCCTCTCTCAGCAACTGTTTTGTGATCCTCCTTTGCTCCTCGTTCAGGTGACTAAGGTCGACCGGAGGGTCCCACCAGGCTGGTTTATGTTTTTTTGAGTTGTCACCGTCTGGGGCTGATGCTGTGTTAT
>NW_019186706.1:0-111 GCF_002260705.1 Seriola dumerili
TTATACTATGACTTTTTATGCCTTGTTATACTATGACTTATTTATTACATTTTTACGCCTTATCATACTGTGACATTTTATGCCTTACTATACTATTACTTTTTATGCCTT
>NW_019186707.1:0-507 GCF_002260705.1 Seriola dumerili
CCACTGATAATTGCCGCTACATTATTTAATTATGGGAAACTTCTATGAAACTTCCGATGTATATTTTAGAAAATTATTAGGAATTTAAGGACCAGTTACTGAAACCACTGACAGACAATATTCATCCATCAGAGAATGAACAGACCCAACATTCACAAACCAAACCATTGAAGTACTCACTGAAAATTAGTCATCCGTTTTCATTGGGCAGCAAACACACATTTTCAATGTATTTTTAAATTTCAGATTTCATTTATGAATTTGATTAAATGGTTTCATTTTAATATTGGTAGCTCTGGACTTCTGTATAAGATATATGAGACATGGATAAAGAAGGAGGAGATGATTCTGGCAAATTGGTCAGAGCTGTCTGCAAACTATTTCCCCCTCAGAACAGAAAGCTGCCCTTAAATCAACCTGGAAACTGTCTGGTCTTGTTGGGCTGGAATGTGGCAGTTACAACCAGACCTGATGGCACGCAGCACTCAACGAAACAGAAGGGGGGGG
>NW_019186708.1:0-113 GCF_002260705.1 Seriola dumerili
AACCACGTTTAGTTCCGGTTTGAAGTCTACCTCAATTTCGCCTTCTAAAAAAAATCAACAAAAAAAAAAACAAAAAAACAAAAACAAACAGGAGAGGACAAGAATTATCTCCA
>NW_019186709.1:0-104 GCF_002260705.1 Seriola dumerili
TTTCAAAGGTAAAGTTTGTGTTACATTACTTCTCTTAATTAATGTTTAACCTAATACATTAAAAGTGTAAAGGTGCTGATACATAACAAGGGGACTGGACTGTA
>NW_019186710.1:0-311 GCF_002260705.1 Seriola dumerili
TTCAGTGCAGAGAGTGTTACAGAAGCATCAGAGATGGACGTCCAAGGAGCTAATCAAGATAGCCAGTCCACAAAAATTCAAAATCACAGGACAGGAATCTGCAGCTCACAAGTCTAAAAATTGATGGAAGGGCATTTTAAAACACAGGAAGAAGCAGTGGTGTAGTCTACGTGATATGCAGGTATACGCCGTATACCCGCTAAGAAAGCGCCAGAATTTCACAACCACTTTAAAATGCCCAAGAATAGGTGACAATGTTTTTGTGTGATATACAGTAACTTGTCATTCTGCAAAATCTTATTGTAAAAAAA
>NW_019186711.1:0-329 GCF_002260705.1 Seriola dumerili
AGGTGAAAGTTCAACCTTGCAATTTGTGCTTATAATTGGCGATGAAGTGAGTTTTCTCTGAAAGGGCTTTCCTCCAGGTGAAGTTTCCACCATGGCTGATAATGTATTAGAGAAAGTACATGTCACCCTCACAGTGTAATCTAGTTTAGATTTGAAGCTGGACTGTGTCTCTTTACTCCACAGTCTGGAGGACAGCAGGTGACAAGGGGAGCTCTTTGCTGCAAGTGTCGACGAGAAAAACAACATCTTTGTTATTGCAATGTGTTCTCTTTACAGTACATCCAGTCTCGAATTTAAAATTAATGAATTAAAATGAATATTCACTGTGT
>NW_019186712.1:0-235 GCF_002260705.1 Seriola dumerili
ATAGCACAACCAACATGATGCAGCATGTCAACCGGCACCATAGTGAGAAGCTCATGTTACCGCCGCCTGAGCGAAAAAAAAACAATCCACGCTGACAAGCGGATTCGCAACCCCGCTCGCCCAAACCAGTGCAAGGGCCAAGGAGATTACGAGGTGCATCGGTGTTTTCACGGCAAAAGATATGAGGCCGTTTTCCGTAGTTGAAAATGAAGGATTTCGGCTGTTGGTCAACACA
>NW_019186713.1:0-791 GCF_002260705.1 Seriola dumerili
GACGGCCTCACTGTAGAATTCTACAAGGCCTTCTGGGACGTTTTATCGTCCGAGATGATAGAGGTTTTTAATGAGAGCTTGGCCAAAGGCTCACTGCCAGCGTCCTGCCGTAGAGCGGTTGTGACCCTCTTACCTAAAAAAGGTGATCCCCAGGACATTAAGAACTGGCGCCCTGTGTCACTCCTCTGCACCGATTATAAGATTTTATCAAAAGTGCTGGCTACCAGGCTGGGGGAGGCGCTGGAGGAGGTCATCCACTGCGACCAGACCTACTGTGTACCCGGCAGGTCTATGGCGGACAATGTCCACTTAATCATCTCCAACCTTTTGGGGCTTAACACTGGTCTGATTTCACTAGACCAGGAAAAGGCATTTGACCGTGTTGAACACTGCTTCAAAACTATGGAGAGTTTTGGGTTCCGCACAAGTTTTATTGCCAAGATCCAAGCATTGTACGGAGGCATTGAGTCTATACTGAAGCTGAACGGAAGTCTGTGTGCTCCCTTCAGGGTGTGTAGAGGCATCCGGCAGAGCTGTGCTATGTCCGGCATGCTCTATGCACTCGCCCTCGAACCCCTCCTCTGCAAAATACGCTCAAGTATTGATGGTTTGGTTTTAATAGGAAAATTGGTTTATCCGCTTATGCCGACGATGTCATTGTAATGATAAAAGATCAAAAGGACGTCAACATTTTAAATAACCTGATTGATTCTTTTTATATTTTATCAGCTGCAAGAGTAAATTGGCACAAAAGTGAAGCCCTCGCTGTCGGTAAGTGGGGTGGAGGTCTC
>NW_019186713.1:847-1091 GCF_002260705.1 Seriola dumerili
CTCCCAGTACTACCCCAGAACCTTTTATGGAAGACATCAGGTATAAAATATTTAGGGGTCTTCCTAGGAGAGAAAAACATAGTCCAAAATAACTGGGAGGACGTATCATCAAAAATTGAAAACAAAATAAAAAAATGGAAACGGTTACGCCCCCAAATATCTTTCAGAGGTTGTGTCCTGGTGGCAAACATAGTAGCTTCAACACTATGGCACAAATGAATGTGTCTGGAGCCGCCACCAGGAC
>NW_019186714.1:0-256 GCF_002260705.1 Seriola dumerili
CAGGGAGTTAGCAATGTAGCTTGGTCCTTGCCCATTAAGTGCTTTGTATATGAGGAGGACCTTGAAATCAATTCTAAATGTAACAGGAGGCCAATGCAGAGCAGCTAAAACTGGACTGATGTGCTCTTTCCTCTTGCTTCTGGTTAATAGCCGAGCTATAGAGTTTTGAATGAGCTGAAGTCTCTCAGTGTTTTTTTCAGGAGCCCAGTAAAAGGTGTATTGCAGTAATCAAGTCAGCTTGAAATGAAGGCATGAA
>NW_019186715.1:0-131 GCF_002260705.1 Seriola dumerili
AGTGTTTGTTTTAAAGTCTGACAGCAGCAGGACGGAAAGACCTGCGGTATCTCATCTTCACACACCGTGGGTGCAGCAGCCTGTTACTGAAAGAGCTGCTCAGTGCTGTCAGAGTGTCCTGCATGGGGTGG
>NW_019186716.1:0-403 GCF_002260705.1 Seriola dumerili
AGGCTGAGGTTGTGCAGCCTCGCTGTTGCCTTTAGTAAAAGACAGGCACAAAGGGGTGACGGTCTGGGTCAGCAGGGCGAAGGAAGAGTCATCTTTGTCCTCCT
Organism: Seriola dumerili; assembly: GCF_002260705.1. NCBI lineage: Eukaryota > Metazoa > Chordata > Actinopteri > Carangiformes > Carangidae > Seriola > Seriola dumerili. The sequence continues at coordinate 105 of NW_019186716.1, forward strand.
CATCCAACACCAAGAAGTCCTAGCCAGTTGACTCTTCCTCCTCCTCATAATGCAAAATGAGGGGTTCCTCAACCAGTGGGTTCAACATAATTCCAGTGCTGAGCCCCAGCGGCAAATCTCTGGTTTGGAATGACACACAAGCTGCGGTTGTTGATGGTGGCCTGGGCATTTTCCAGCTAGAGGCACATTAAGTGGGGTGGGTGTGTGTCCTTATTTGAGATTTTCTTCCCACATGTGCACAGACAGGCTCTGGGATCACCTTAGTTTAGTTTATTTAGTTTATTTCGAACATGTGCGAG
>NW_019186717.1:0-104 GCF_002260705.1 Seriola dumerili
ATCATAGTATATTAAGGCATAAACGGTCATAGAAACGTCGTAATAAGATAAGGATTAAAACGACAAAGTACAGTAAGGCTTAATAATTTCAAAAAAGTCATAGT
>NW_019186718.1:0-139 GCF_002260705.1 Seriola dumerili
GATCATCCTAATCAATAACATCTGTAATACTGATCAGAGTTTAAGAAGAGCACAAAGCCACAGCTCTGCCTCGCTGTCGACAGCTGAAACCCACCACGTTTCATATAGAACACAGGGACCAGCTACATACATCTAGATA
>NW_019186719.1:0-213 GCF_002260705.1 Seriola dumerili
ACCTAAAAAACAGCAGCACAGACATCCTCATGTTCTGTTGGTCAGTTAACCGACAACAAGTCATGAAAATTCCAGCAAAAGGCTCCAACACCAAAAACATGACTGAGAAGTTACGTTCAGTGACTGGATTAACTGAGATGACGCCGAGCAGACAGCTAGCACCTTGACACAGAGGAGCTAGCTAATTGTGATTACACCCAGGCGTCACTCAAA
>NW_019186720.1:0-789 GCF_002260705.1 Seriola dumerili
AGAGCAAAGAACAAGGCAAGGTAATGTACCCGATCAAACATCACACTTCATATTCAGCACTGTGGCCAAGAGAGCTCGTAGAAATAGAAAAACACAAGCAAATTAAGAAAAAATAGTCGTCGATTTGACAAGACAAACACACAGCAAATGCACATTCATCATTTTTTTGTATCCCCTGAACCATGTCTGCATTTCTCTATGTGGTTGTGTTTTGTGTATTTGCAGCGTATGTGTTGTCAAATCAATGAAGGTGTTTTCTTAATTTGTTTCTGTTTTGTCTAATTAGTGCGTCGGGCTCTCTTAACTAAACAGAGGAAAGATGAAGAATAAACAACAGTTGTATAAAGAACAACAACAGAGTGTGTAAGGTGGTAGGGTCAATGAATGAACCTTACAACCACATAATCCTGATGGTTCATGTTTCCTCTCTATTGCTGAGTCAACTGTCAGTCTACAGCAAAGGAGACATGGGAAGCATGAAAAAATGAAAATGAGAACGACTGCAGTATGAAGCGATGACAGACTAGTTCACTGAACTCTAAAGAGGACACAATGGAGCTGTTCAACTAGCTCTCTTTTGGATGATAATTGAACTGGGTGTATTTAATTTTTTTATTCTATTGTTTTCTGCCAGGTGTTCAATGATCCCATCCACGGGCATGTGGAGTTACACCCACTACTCATCAAAATCATAGACACGCCTCAGTTCCAGAGACTGCGAAACATCAAGCAGCTTGGAGGGGCCTACTATGTTTTCCCTGGAGCGTCCCACAACCGCTTTGAACACTC
>NW_019186721.1:0-184 GCF_002260705.1 Seriola dumerili
TAAAATGTAATCATCTTATATTCAGGGACTAGATATCTTGCTATGTAGAACAGCCAGCTCGTGTTCCACTGAGCATCCCTGTTGCTTGGAGAGTGATGTATTATGGGTTTTTTTATAGCCTTAATGTTGCTAGCCTAGCTGCTTGCTGTCCACACAGGGTCTGTTATCTGCTTCACAAGTGTCC
>NW_019186722.1:0-100 GCF_002260705.1 Seriola dumerili
ACTCCCTTTTTCTTTTTTGTCTCTTTCTTTCATTAATTCTCTCTCTCTTTTTTCTCTTTCATTCTTTTCTTTTTTTTCTTTTTACTTTCATTCTTTCTTT
>NW_019186723.1:0-131 GCF_002260705.1 Seriola dumerili
CTCTCAAACAGTGAAAGTAGGCATCTTACTCTGTTTGTGTGCCCCCCCCCCCTCCTCTTTCTGCTTCTCCACTCTGCCCTTCTTATCCTCACATCAGGCTTACATACTTCACTAATGCATGCTTGCCCACA
>NW_019186724.1:0-672 GCF_002260705.1 Seriola dumerili
CTGTGACGTCTTTCAGAGCACATACACTGTAAACACACCTGTCAGCTGTTACACCAGAAACACCACGGTTACACTCTGTTCCCATATGAAAGGGTGAGCTGCAGCCCTGAAGTAGGTTTTAAAAACACTGATTGAAGTGTCTCATATGGAGGATCCAACACTTTTACAGGATCAATGACCAGCACGGCGGCTAGCAACTTGTTTTTCCTCCCCTGCCCCCGCAATGCTGTTTGTGTCCTCAATCTGAACAGAAAGAAAGAGTCAGCTGGCAGTGTAAAAGGTGTTAATCCACCTTTTTCTTCTTTAAAAAGGGTTGTAGACTGACCTCCCTGACCATGAGTCATTTTTGTCTGGTCACTCCGTTTGGCCTGGTGGTCTCTGGTGGTTCTCTGTTGGTTCTCTGGTGGTTTCAAACATCTTCCACTTCTGTTATTGAGGCTACGCTGCTCCTGAGAACCCTGAAGCCTCACAGGTGGACTCCCGCCACGGTCTAAACACATCTGAAGGATTTTTAAGTTTGAATAAATTTGCAAAAGTATCCAAAAACGTTTTTCACTTTGTCACTGAGAGGAAGAAAAACAATTCTGCAACACAATAAAGTGAAGGAGTCTGAATTTTATTGTTTTCTTCTGCTCTAATTTAAAATATTAGAATGTTTGCTGTGTGTGTGTG
>NW_019186725.1:0-134 GCF_002260705.1 Seriola dumerili
GTGGTTTGCTAACGTCGTAGTTAAAGAGCAATGCGAGGGAGAAATAGTTTTTAGAGACCGCAGGAACTGCCTCTCCTCCTTTGCTGTCTCACACAGACCGCCCAAAGACAGGGAAAAATAAACTACTTTATTCT
>NW_019186726.1:0-227 GCF_002260705.1 Seriola dumerili
ATCTGCAGAAATCCGAGACAGAACACCAGAAAAGCTTCCCATGGGAAACGAGGTTTCTCTTCCACAGAAAAGACGTATTTCAGACCTTGTCTGTAAAGATTGTCGGCCTCTGCTTGGAGATTTTCATCAGCACTTGCCATCAGGGAGAACATGGGTGATTTCTTGGCTATTGCATCCCTCCCTTTGCCTTTTATCTCCTCCAGCTTTTTGATAGCCTCACTGATGTT
>NW_019186727.1:0-143 GCF_002260705.1 Seriola dumerili
AAGGTTAGCATCAATCTCAGCTCCAACTCTTCCCTGACGCCTCAGCCTTCTTTTGTTATTACTTTGATTGAGAGTAGTGTGGTTTGTGTTTCTTATGAATAACGAATTTTTAACCTTGTGTTAATTCTGACACATTTTAAAAT
>NW_019186728.1:0-103 GCF_002260705.1 Seriola dumerili
TTTACTAAAGATTTCCGTGGAGAGGAACACTAAGAGTTCAACTCAATTTTTTGATGCCCTGCTGAAAAGTGGGGCTTTCCAACATTGTTCAAAATAAATAAAT
>NW_019186729.1:0-159 GCF_002260705.1 Seriola dumerili
GTGACATCGTTCATCATGTCTTTTATCCTTTCTGCTGCATGTTTGTCCCTTGTTTCCTTGGCCTCCTCTAGAGAAGACACTGTCTTGAAGGAGTCCTGAAGATGATCAGTGGTCATGATAACCTGCGCAGATCCAGGTTTACCTTTGCGTGCAGTTCGG
>NW_019186730.1:0-109 GCF_002260705.1 Seriola dumerili
GTGAGAGATGCAGTGAGAGGTGCAGGAGCAGTGAGAGATACAGTGAGAGGTGCAGGAGCAGTGAGAGGACCAGGTGCAGTGAGAGGAGCAGGAGCAGTGAGAGATGCAG
>NW_019186731.1:0-108 GCF_002260705.1 Seriola dumerili
ATGGTTGCAACATATAATACTACATAAAAATTCATCATATAGATATTTTTTGCTAAATTAAATTTTATCATGTGTATTTCATATATGTTATAAACTATTATCTTCATA
>NW_019186732.1:0-113 GCF_002260705.1 Seriola dumerili
ACATGAACTGACTGAGACCAACAAGCGTCAGGAGACTCTTCTCTCTGATATCACCGTTCAGATGAGTCAACTGGCAGATCGTCTACAGAACAGCAACCCCGTGCCTTCAACTG
>NW_019186733.1:0-1543 GCF_002260705.1 Seriola dumerili
GGAACCCACCAGGATGTTTCCACCCGACATAGACAGACAGTAGTACGGAGAGTAACAGATCAGAAACACAGCGACCAGAACCCCCAGAGTCCGGGCCGCCTTCAGCTCAGACCTCCTCGCCGTCAGAGTCATCGAGTACCCGACTGTGACGGCGGCAGTGTGAGAGCGCATGGCACGAGCCTGAGACACCGCCACTGCAAACACTCTCACATACAGACCTGTGATGATAGCGATGGGGATAACGAAGGCGACAGCGAGGTCCACGTCTCCCGCCACGTTAACCACACACTCTCCATGGCAGGGATTATACCTGCCCGGTTGTTTCAGGTGATCATACATGATGGCAACGCTGTAGACAACAGAGCAGAGCCAACACAGACATACAGCGGCCGTCACCACCCTCACAGTGACCCTGGTGGGGTAACGCAGGGGGTCACAGATCGCCACGTAGCGGTCGATTGATATGAGGACCATGCTCCCTACAGAGGCGGAGATCAGGGTGTAAGGCAGGAGGAAGTACAGCGCACACATGAGATCTCCCAGGACCCAGCAGGTCCCCGTCATGAGGATCTCAACCGGGATCACCAGGAGGCCCACGAAGAAGTCCGAGACCGCCAGAGAGAGAAGGATGAGGTTGGTGGGGGAGTGGAGCTGCCTGAAACCACAGGACACCAACAAGGTGATGAAGAAACAGCAGCCAAGAATCATTCAAACCACAGTTCATCAGAGTAAAAGACCACAGCTACAGGCAGCAGCAGGTTCATCAGACTGAGTCAAATCTACTTCAACCCTGTGGTTTTACATCAGAGTCAGTGAACCTGTGGACACATTTGTAGTTAGCGTTAAAATAAAAGTCACCAGGTTACACAAAAGAAAACACAGATGCAAAGTAGAAAACTCTGAAAGTCAAAGTTCCCACGCTGTGAGGGACCCTGAAGTTACAGGACAGAAGCTGGAAAAACAGGGAGACAGTTCACAAGTTAAATGTTAAATGATTGAAAACTTCAGACCACTGACATTTTATTTTGACATCAACAATAATCCAGTGTTTCCTGTGGTTTCATATCAACCTGTGAACCTGTAAAACTCTGATGAGTGGAGATTATTTTCTACAGAAACTCAACAACACAAGCTGTGGATTTAAACATGGTTTCATCAGCTCTTCTTTTTCTTCCTGTGAATCTCAGGACAACAGTGGATCTGCACTCAGGTGTGCACTTACCTGAAGTGGGAGATGGAGATGATGAGCAGCAGGTTGAGAGCGGCAGTGAGCACAGAGATGAAGAACAGCAGGATGTAAACGAGCAGAGCCTCAGAGTGAGGAGGCTGCGGCCTCCTGCAGGAGGTGTTGAGGAGCTGTGGGAAGCAGAGCTCAGCCTCTTCCATCATGAGAGGAGCCGAGTGACCACAGCTCTGTCTGACTGCTCCTTTATCTCCTCTCCCTCCTCCTTCACTCTGTGAATCAAACTCTTCATTCGCCCAAAGTTTGATCCTCTCATGAATCACCCCACCACCCCACCCTGTCTGAGACCACGTCCACATC
>NW_019186734.1:0-120 GCF_002260705.1 Seriola dumerili
GTACAATCTTGGCCTAAACATTCACAGATTCATAGATAAATGATTTGTGTTGTTTATATCTTCGTTAATACAAATTAATAACTAAAAAAAAGTTTAAAACATGGCCAAAGGAGAAAGGAG
>NW_019186735.1:0-101 GCF_002260705.1 Seriola dumerili
CACCAAACAGCAATACTCACATTTGCAGTATGGACTAATGAAGTGTTGATTCATGCATTAAAGATTCTGAGAAACATGTTTTATTCTGAAAAAAAAAAAAA
>NW_019186736.1:0-114 GCF_002260705.1 Seriola dumerili
CAAACTGAAATAGCGGGTAATGGACAAATGCAAGGATATTGTTGGTCACACCTGCTTGCAATTCAGAGGGGATTCGTTGTTCACAAGACACAATAAGACAACTGATGAAGTTGT
>NW_019186737.1:0-128 GCF_002260705.1 Seriola dumerili
CTAGGTTCTGTACGCCATCGACCAGCAACAGTCTCCCAGGCGCATGTGCAGCGAGCAATGTGGATTAATTTGCTTTTCTGTTCGGAGCAATATCGTCACATGCACTTGGAGAGCGCTCACACAGACGC
>NW_019186738.1:0-134 GCF_002260705.1 Seriola dumerili
TTCAAACATTTTACTTTATCTGATTCTGAATGTGATTCTAAAATGTTTTCCTACATTTTTCCAACTAGCTGCATGCATTTTAGCGTAAATGAGTTTATGCAAACCAAACACATACAACTAAATCTTTAGATTAG
>NW_019186739.1:0-101 GCF_002260705.1 Seriola dumerili
TCCATCCAGCCAAGGTCTGGATCTTTGGGGACACATACATGTAAAACAGAGAATAATAAAAAAAACTAATCAACAGTTAGTCTGTCATTTCATCAGAGGAA
>NW_019186740.1:0-101 GCF_002260705.1 Seriola dumerili
TGATGTTTTGTTTTATTTTTCGGAAAGATGACTTTTGATTTTCAGTTGATTTTATGTTTTCATTTCATTTAGTTTTGTTTCACATTTCATTTTGTTTTGCT
>NW_019186741.1:0-124 GCF_002260705.1 Seriola dumerili
GTCTCATGAGATCTCATGAGGTTTCATCAGATCTCATGAGGTCTCATGAGATCTCATGAGATCTCATCAGGTCTCATCAGATCTTATCAGGTCTCATGAGATCTCATAAGGTCTCATCAGATCT
>NW_019186742.1:0-185 GCF_002260705.1 Seriola dumerili
ACACACACACACACACACACACACACACACAGATTAGACGTGGGATGATTCAGGTGTGTGTGCAGTGTTCAGGTTCAGTTTCGTGCTGATAACAGTGTAGAAAACAAAGACACCCTGACGGCTCCTCACATTCCTCCTATAGGAGCAGGTTACTCATTAACCGGGACATTAATGTGTAACCTCCT
>NW_019186743.1:0-129 GCF_002260705.1 Seriola dumerili
GATGTTTAATCAGAGCATCATGAAGAAGGTGTGATAAACTCTGTTGCTGCTGGTTTGTGTAGTGACCACTAGATGGAGCCAACACTACATGACTGAAGGGATGATGCTGTGTGGACTGAGCAGACTCAA
>NW_019186744.1:0-117 GCF_002260705.1 Seriola dumerili
ATACCACAAGCCGCAACACACACAATTACATTATTTTTTAAAATGCAATATGTTGTTTTAGCACTGTTGTCTTATTCTTGTGGCAACGTCTGAAGATAAAAATGTGCTTTTGATCCA
>NW_019186745.1:0-112 GCF_002260705.1 Seriola dumerili
AACACAGCATCCCATAAGTAACAGCAATTAAACATATTTCCATAATTAAACTGTTAAGAATAAGAATTCAAGCTGTAAATTACACCTTTTAGCAAAATAAATCACAAAAGTG
>NW_019186746.1:0-100 GCF_002260705.1 Seriola dumerili
AAAAATTGCATAGTATTGTAAGGAATAAAAATGACATAGCATAGTAAGGCATAAAAAGTCGAAAAAACGACATAGTATTGTAAGTCATAAAAAGTCAAAA
>NW_019186747.1:0-147 GCF_002260705.1 Seriola dumerili
ATCCATTAGTTGTTGAAATTGTTTATTATAAAACTGTGCCTGTGGTCATGTATGTAACAAGACTTGAGATAAATTCTTCTGAAAGTTTTGAATAAAGGTCAGGTTGCCTTCAGAGTACCACAAGGTGCAATGGTTATAGTCTGTTGT
>NW_019186748.1:0-124 GCF_002260705.1 Seriola dumerili
CCCTGGTGAGACTGTGTTTGTTTTTTGTTCTGTCTTTGTTCACTACAGACTTTTATATTGAAATAGTCCATTAAGAGGACTCCATTCAGAGGGTCTCTACAGTAGCTGTGTATGTGTATTTGCA
>NW_019186749.1:0-105 GCF_002260705.1 Seriola dumerili
CTCTGACTGTCGCCGGTGCAGAGGCATAAAAATGCTATAAGTTGCCCTCTCTATCTGCTTTAGTTCTGTCTCTATGTGACAGACCTGTGATTGTCCAGGGTGTGG
>NW_019186750.1:0-106 GCF_002260705.1 Seriola dumerili
CTGCCTGTATGTGTGTAAAGTGCGAGGCACGTTACTGTCGAGGTTGATTCAGTAACTCCCTTAATCGAAGACAATTCTCTCTTTTAACCTTAACGCAGTGGTTCCC
>NW_019186751.1:0-948 GCF_002260705.1 Seriola dumerili
TTTTTTTTTTTTTTTTTGACATCAGGTTTTTGGTTTTCTACCCGTGTTGCATTTTGGTATCTGGAGATTTTTCAATGTTTTACTCTTGGAAAAAAAAAATCGAATTCGTTTCTGACTGACTGGAGCCTTGAGCTGAAAATTTTTGACTCACCTGAAACCATCAGAGGAGAGAAAATTTAAATTTCATGAGGTAACAGACAGAACTTCAGGTTATCTGAATGCACTTGAACATGCTGGATGGAAAGCTTCACTTCCTGTTTGTCTTGAATAAAAGATCAGACTCCTATCATCAAATAAGAGGATTTTCTGCATCACACAGTTATTATACATTTTTGGCTGTTTTACTTGAGATCTTCAGTCCATTGGCTTAAAAAGACACCAGTGGTTGAAAGCTGTGAAAGCTCATAAGGGAACCTTTAATCCTAGATTCTTTTTTTTTTCATTTTTCTTTCTTTGAAAAAAGAAAAATGAAAATATCATAGTTCTGACCCTTTTTCTTTTTTCATTTTCTTAACATATTAAAAATAATATAAAAATATTTAATATTTTATTCAGCATCAAACTGAAAAGAATCTCCTGAAGCAGCTAAAAATAGAACGTCATCGTTATTGAAAGTATGAGTTCGCAGTTGAAAGACAAGTGGGAAGATCAATGAGCCTGATGAACACATGGCTTGAAATGCATCACTCACCATGTTCCACTTTGGGAAGAGGAAGTCGGTCCCGACGTACTCAAAGAAATGAGCGAAACCTTCTTTCAACCAGACGTCCTCCCACCAGACCGGAGTCACCAGGTCACCAAACCACTGCACAAAACACACACAGAGGAAACATTCACTTATTTCATTTAGTTTTCTGTCAAGATATAATAATTTCAACTGAGGAGAATAAATGTTTATATGATGGTGTGTTTAAAGAAACTAAATCAGATGTGTCCAAATAAAAACAA
>NW_019186752.1:0-131 GCF_002260705.1 Seriola dumerili
TCAAGACACAGTGACATTTGACTTCCTAAATTATAATATTTTAAAAAAGTCACAATTATATTGTCTCAACTCTTTGAGTTTATTCTGTGATGCAGAATCATGAGATATCATCATATCAACAATCTTTTTTT
>NW_019186753.1:0-122 GCF_002260705.1 Seriola dumerili
TTAATGAAGGTTGGATGACAGGTCTTTTCTCTCCAGCCTCTTCTTTTCCCAGCACTGCCTCAGTTCCATCCTCACCGGTCGGCACTCTGGTTTGGCAACAACCTGCGTAATTCTGGGAGGAA
>NW_019186754.1:0-849 GCF_002260705.1 Seriola dumerili
AACTAAATCCCTTCATCTGTTTTCCTTTCAGCAGCACAGAAGTTGCTTGTTGCATTTGTTGTTGTACTTCTTTAGAAAACATCCTGCACTTGTGAACAGAATAATGAAACCATAACCATGACAATGGGGTTCAATTCAGCCGAAAGTTGTTGATATTTTAAAAGCAAACTCTGGTGTTTAATTGAATTTTATTTATTTATCTTTCTATTAATTTATGTTTTACTGGTGTTTCCTTTTATTCCATGATTATATTCCAGGTTGTTTTCCTTTTGATACCCTACTTTTATTTCTGGTTATTTATTTTATTTTAAACTTTTGTTTTTGGGTTAACTAACTTCCAAACCTTCTCTCTATTAGTATTTTATTATTTTATCTTTACTATTTTATCTTCGTTTTTATTTGATATTTAACCTTCTACCTTTCGTTTCTGGTTTTACTTACTTTAATACACGTCCTCTGTTTTAGTATTTTGTTCTTTTCTTTATTTTTCTTGAGGGTGAAAACTGAAATGTGTGAATAAATACAATGGATCAAACTATGAGTCAAGTTTCTGTCTGGGTTTCGCTCCAAGTGTCAAGAAAGTTCTCACTCGCTCCAGAAACTTCCCACCGGAAACAAAAGCTGCGCTCCCTGCTCTCATTGGCCAGCGTTTTGACACGTCATTTAGGAAGTGATGATGAGAAAAACACCTGAATTAGTGTGATTTCGCATTCAAAATAAAACCACCGCCTGATTTTGAATTGCATATACTATCAATTAATTTGGAGGCGTTTTATTTTGAAATCACTAACCGCTGCCACAGACGCTGACTTGACGGTGTGTGTGTGTGTGTGTGTGTGTGTGTGTGTG
>NW_019186755.1:0-133 GCF_002260705.1 Seriola dumerili
GTTACGGACCGGCACGTTCTCCTCTCCACAGAACAGGAAAACTACTTGCTGATTGGGTCAGTACAGCAACCCTTGAGTGACACAATGAAGACAAGTGTATTAAACATGATTCTGACACAGTTTGCTTCTACAT
>NW_019186756.1:0-117 GCF_002260705.1 Seriola dumerili
ACAGAAGCTGCGAAAACCTCACATTTAAAACATGAATCTTAATTTTTTATATATCTTTTTTTAACTATATTTTTTCTGTACAAATGTTTGTTATGAAATATCTTTGATTTTACTAGT
>NW_019186757.1:0-417 GCF_002260705.1 Seriola dumerili
CCCCGCCCCTAACAAACCTATATTTGTATTGTTTTGATTAGTTTCAGTCTGTGGAGCCAGGTTTGTGTGTCTGTTAATATAACAACAAATAAGACCACAACACTCACAGAATAATAGGCCATCGAACACCACAACAGAGCGTACAAAAAAAAAACAAGAGACCAGACGAGGTTCTGAAACTCGACGTGTGGAAGTAAAGACTCATAACTGAACTTACAGTCATCTGACATAAACCACACTGACACTCTCTGAATGACAAAACTAACAATATGCAATCAAACTCAAAATGTGCTGCTTCTGCTCTTCTTAGAAAGTAAAAACAAAAGACGAATCAGACGACTGTTTGCAGAGCTGAAGATCCATTGAGATTAACTTAGTTTGATTTCCCTCCAGCTGGTCTGACGGTGAGTCCCAGCA
>NW_019186758.1:0-109 GCF_002260705.1 Seriola dumerili
GTGCACTGGATGGAAAAATGAACAACTGCATCAGTCAGAAACTAGCAGAGACACTTGAGTTGCGCTTTATACCAGGTGAAAGATAGTCTCATACACTCCCTAGTCAGCT
>NW_019186759.1:0-112 GCF_002260705.1 Seriola dumerili
ATTATAATGTAACTTATAAATGAGACTTTCTCAGCTGCCAATAACGTCCTCTCTGCAGTGCTAACAGTGTGCAGCACTAGCTAATGCTAACAACAAACGAGCTGCTCCCTGC
>NW_019186760.1:0-111 GCF_002260705.1 Seriola dumerili
TACTAGCTCTATCAAATAATGCATAAAGACATCTGGCGGTGGTGACGTGTGGCTTGTTGGGACGGAAGAAGCGGCTCTCCCTACTGTTTTTGACGTTTTCATGCCTTCCTA
>NW_019186761.1:0-196 GCF_002260705.1 Seriola dumerili
GTAAAGTTTCATGAGTTTTTCAGCATTCTTACCTGTCAGTGCTCGCCAACTAATGTAGAATTTTAAAGAGCAAAAAAAGTCAGGAAAAAAAATGTTTTTTCTTCCTATAACTTAACTTTCCACAAGGTGCATGATGGGAAAAAATCTAAAAGAATTCTGTCTTGCAAATAGTGACCATGCAAGATCCTCAGTCTTT
>NW_019186762.1:0-101 GCF_002260705.1 Seriola dumerili
CCTTAAATGTGGTCAGATCTTCATCCAAGTTACAATTATAAACAAACACAATCTATTTTATATATGTGAACCCCTCAGCTAATGGCATCAACAAAAGCTAA
>NW_019186763.1:0-106 GCF_002260705.1 Seriola dumerili
CTCTAACCTTAAGGAAGTATTTGTTTTAACCTAAACCCCCGACCTTTTCTTAAACCTAATCAAACGGTTTTTGTGCCTAAATCTGACCTCCACAACCTCGACCACC
>NW_019186764.1:0-117 GCF_002260705.1 Seriola dumerili
AGACATAGATGTAAACAATTCAGGGTTTTATTTTATCAGTTTTAAAAATGCATGCAAAGCTTTTCTCAGGCGTCAAAGATACTCACAATATATGACTGTTAATGTAAATGTTGTTTC
>NW_019186765.1:0-119 GCF_002260705.1 Seriola dumerili
TGCACAGCTGTTCCTGTATATCCATAGAGGTACAGCGTTGTGGCCGAATGTCTTGCTCCCAAGCAGACAAAATTATTTTAATAGTAATATTCACTCATATTGAAAACAATCTTACAATT
>NW_019186766.1:0-261 GCF_002260705.1 Seriola dumerili
TGATTACCAAGAGTGCTGCCGAAGCCCCGGCCACAGCAGCGTATAACCGCCAGTCTGGGAAGAGGATGGAAATATTAGAAAACTAAACGTTGTGGTTGCAGCTTTCTCTAAAGTCTGAGTCAGTACCTGGTTGTGTAGGTGACGTGTCACTGTGGTCAGGTGCTGCTGGGTCCATCCAGGAATTCTTCCTGTTTTCAGTTGTTGTTTGGACAGTTGTTGTCCTGTCCTCACCTGGACAAATGAAAGAACAAAACCCAACAA
>NW_019186767.1:0-112 GCF_002260705.1 Seriola dumerili
TTTTAAAGCTCATATTCAGACCAACACAAAGAGATCAACTATCTTAATGTCAAACCCTCTGGTGACTAGCAGTACGTTGTTGAATTCTGGTTACATTCAGCTGTTTTGAAAA
>NW_019186768.1:0-127 GCF_002260705.1 Seriola dumerili
AAAGTAGTCAACAGCTTATTACAGTAGTGCTGACATCTCTTTACATTGCGAGCTGATTTTTCAAAGTCTGTAGCTTCGGTTTTAGGTCAGCGTGGCCTAACGAGAGCAGTACCTGTTGGATGAACTG
>NW_019186769.1:0-157 GCF_002260705.1 Seriola dumerili
CACCTAATTTAAGACATTTAACAATTTCCAAATCTTACTAGAACCAATTTTAGGAATAGAAACCAAATAATAGCAGATTATTTGTTTTAATTAATCAGATCTAATTTCAGATCATTGGAAATATGATCTGAGACTTTATAGATCCCAGAGGGAAAAT
>NW_019186770.1:0-152 GCF_002260705.1 Seriola dumerili
TTTTAACTTTGTGTTCATATTTAATTGTAATAACTTGGTCAATGTATTTTTGTTTTTAGCCAAAAAAAAACAAAAAAAACATTTGAAATCACACAATTAAAAAAGTCCTATTTAATGACACTAAAGGTGACGCAAGGTGACAGCAGTACTTT
>NW_019186771.1:0-263 GCF_002260705.1 Seriola dumerili
TTAACCCAAGGAGTTGGACAGAGATCACCTTTTGCCTGAAGACGAGACCCTTCATCCCTTCATTCCTTCAATCTCATCACTCGAGTACACCAGTGTGGTAGGACTATTAAAGGCCAACATCTCACTACTTGACTTTTGCACCTTGGAGCTGAAACAGACTTGACATCAATCTATGTGACTGAATTTAGCTGCACTGATCGCAACAAAGAAACAAAACTGAACTTGGATGAACAAACTAAAGAAATCCTGAACTCTTACACCTA
>NW_019186772.1:0-768 GCF_002260705.1 Seriola dumerili
AACTCAAGTGAAAACTTAACTGAACCACTTTCACTTGTATATTGGAGTCATATTAGACCAGGAGGATCTGTACTTTAACTCAGGTACTGATGTTGTGTACTTTGTTCACCTCTGGTGGTGGGTTTTCCCTCGTCAGCAGCCGGCAGCTAGCATTAGCCGAGTGCCTCTAACGTTATGCTAACACACCCACAAGCACCATAACGGTTTGAAGCCCGCGGAGCTGCTACGGTCGTTGTTGTCAGCTGTCGGCTCGGTAACATACGACGTGGTTCCTAGATACATAACGCAACATCCTTAGTCCGGTGGATATAGGAATACAAGTATGACAACTTAGGTTAGCTAGCTAGCACGGGTAACGTGAGACAGAGCATGGCTTTACTCGGCCTCTCCGGTCGGTCAACTGTCAACCGTTGTCTACCTACACGGCAGTTAGCCTGACCTCTCCGGTCCTCCGTTTAAATCCCTCTTTAGAGAAACTGCAACGCAGTACTCAGTCTACTTCCGATAGAAGTTAATATCACTATTACCACAACGCTGCTTGAATCCAGTCCAGTTACACACTCCCGCTCGCCCCTGTCGTTTAAAACCAAATCCAGCACACACTACCCGACTTGACGGCCACAGAGCAGTGAAACAAGGGAGTTGTAGTTCAATTAAACTACAACGGTGCGTTCACGAGCTCCGCTAATGTACGTATTCTCTCCAAAGCGTCTACCATGCAGGAAATGCTGGAAATAACCGCCTGTGAGGTTGACAGCTCTTGTTTTT
>NW_019186773.1:0-518 GCF_002260705.1 Seriola dumerili
TTCCATGTTCATACAGATGTTTTCCACAGAAATGTTACTCAGGACAAAAACTCTCTCCCACTGAAACACACTGACACTGCAGATGTTGATCTCTCTGCCACCACAACATAAAATCACACAGTGTTTAGTCTCATTCTCAAGCTCCGCCTCCAGAGTTTCAGTTTCCACATGTGAGAGTTTTATTGTATTTTACCTTTAATCTCAGATTCCTGATTTTATATTGAAAATGTTTTCATATTAAAGCGACATGAGATTCACACGTGACCTGAATCCTCTTCCATCACAGAGAAACAGGAAGTTGTTGTTACTGTCATCTGGAGGTAAAAAACAGGATGATGATGATCTTCTTCTCTTCCAGGCCTCTGGTCCCGCCCTCTCCACACGACCAGCCAATCAGAGGACTTCACACTGACTATCAGCTCCTGGACCTTAAACCCTCATGGACTCATAAATCCTGTTTTAACAATCATTTCCTACATCGTGTCAAACTTAAACTGAACAGTTGATACCAGGAGTTT
>NW_019186774.1:0-348 GCF_002260705.1 Seriola dumerili
CCAGTTCTGACATCACAAAGATGTGGTGTAAGGTAGTTTCAGGTTATGTTCAATAATCTGACGAGCACTCAGTTTGAGCATATTGATCACTTCAGGCAGTGCTCTGGCCCATATTAGTGCTGCATGAAAAACAGAGGGTTCTGGCAAAAGAATCGGAGGATCGTTCAGTTCAAATTCTTCCTCATAGTATTATAAACCAATGAGCAGTGTTGAGGCCTCTGGTAACCCTTCAGACTCTTGGATCTACGACTAAAATCCATCTTCCTGGATTGTATTTCCTTATTTTACTGGTGCACGAAGCAACAATTACAGAAATGAAATCATTAAATAGAGCTATCATATGTATTA
>NW_019186775.1:0-195 GCF_002260705.1 Seriola dumerili
ACAACAAACAAAGCAGGGGGGAAATACCAAGGATCAACAGTGTCTCTGTGGGATCTGCTCTACTCTAAATACATCACTGAGGAGAAGAGGAGAGAGCTTGTGCAACAGTACAAGTCTGGGTCAATCACAATTGATCGTCTTTTAGAGATTATCCTGACAATCATTCAGCAACAAACAAAATCAGACAGCAACACA
>NW_019186776.1:0-268 GCF_002260705.1 Seriola dumerili
TTTGTCTTTATAGTGTAGTGTTTTGGTTTTCCTCCTCAGGGAGAGATTCTGTGTTCATAGAATTTAGCTTTTGTCTTCCTCCTTGTGGAGTGGTTTTCTGTTGGTTTATTCCTTTTGTTTCTGCAGTTTGTCCCTCCATTTGGAGTGGTTTTAGTTTATTAGATTATTTTCTTCCTGATTATTTTTGTCTTAAGACTTGATAGTATAAATTTCATAGCTGGATTATTTGGTCACTCACAGCCGAGGTTGGAGAAATATAAATAAAGTC
>NW_019186777.1:0-165 GCF_002260705.1 Seriola dumerili
ACATTTATATGCCCAACTATACTATGAGGTTTTATGTCATAGTATACTATAACATTTTTTGGCAATTTTATGCCTTACTATACTATGAGGATTTTTGATGTTTTTTGACGTTAAACAATATAACGTTTTAATGCCTTACTATACTAAGATGTTTTTTGATATTTT
>NW_019186778.1:0-163 GCF_002260705.1 Seriola dumerili
CACGTATCCAAATTGCGACTTTGATAATACTTCAATTAATTGTTCAGCTTTAACTTAAATCTTACAAAGATATGTATGTAAACCATTTACAGATAGATAGTAGGCTAGATAATCTGACAAGATAAACTAACCAATCACATACAGTAATTTTACACAACCTATG
>NW_019186779.1:0-219 GCF_002260705.1 Seriola dumerili
GCCAGAGGAGAACCACCACATCATCCCATGCAGTTACAAAACGTTCTGGATTCAGCTTCATCTGCCCCCTTTCCTTACCTCTCACAGGTCTTTCATAGAGGCTTTCATTAATTGTTCATTTCCTTTTAGATATAGATGTTGCAGAATGTCTTAAGTCACCACAACAGTAGAAAATGGTGTGTAAGCATGTGAAAGTTGGACAGTAAATACACAGTTTTG
>NW_019186780.1:0-118 GCF_002260705.1 Seriola dumerili
TGTAACCAACTAGAAAGCTCTCACAGATTATACTTGCTGAACGTTCAGTCTACACAGCTCTCTAAACTAGATACAGTTCTCCATTAAATACACATGACAGTAGACAGCAGTTGTGATT
>NW_019186781.1:0-107 GCF_002260705.1 Seriola dumerili
TATTCTTGAAGTGTTTTTCCGCTGGTGTAATAATCCCTCCGATGTCACCGGCTCTAGCAGCTGTTTCAAAGTGTGATATTCAGACATTAGCTCAGGGGTTAGCGTTA
>NW_019186782.1:0-133 GCF_002260705.1 Seriola dumerili
GCTTATTCTTGAGTCAGTGCTTGTCCAGCCAGTTTAGACATCTGTCAAGTCAACACATATCCACACCCAAGATCACTTACTGGACTACCCTCCCTGACATGAAGCCCTAGAAAATTTGCGCGCTGACAGGCCC
>NW_019186783.1:0-177 GCF_002260705.1 Seriola dumerili
TATTTTATTATGACTGTACATTGAGATTGTATGGATCCAGTGAATACACGTCGATGGGTTCACCTTATTGTAATCACTTTACCTTACGGTTACCAGATCAGGCAGGATTGAAAGTTCACTAAGCCATTACATTTCTGGGGAGATTTCAGCATCCCTCTGTCTTCATCAGGACCTGAG
>NW_019186784.1:0-611 GCF_002260705.1 Seriola dumerili
GACATCTTTGAATGGAAGCTGAGCATTAATCGCCAGCAGAAAACCATGCAGTCCAGGTGGACACAGAGTGACGCTGAGAATCGTCTCTGTCTTCAAAAGTCCTGCTGTATCACACAGCTGATATCCTCGCAGCCATCCAGGGGTTTGGACCAACGTGACTCTTCGCTCACACACTTCTCCCTCTCTCTTCTCACAGTTGAATGTTGCATCTACGGCATCAAACGCGTTTCTTCCCAGGATGATGTTTCCAACGAGATCTTTATGTGAGCCTTGTGATCCCACAATCAGCACATTCAGCTCTGACAGAGAGTGAGACAGAGATGGTAACATGAAGGAAAAATATATTTACAGCCTGTTGATAAATCATTTCTCATTTACATTAACTCACCTTTGGCAGATGCAGCTTTCTTCATGTTTTCTGAAGAGGGAAATGAACTAATTAGGCTGCTTCATGGGTTTCATTCCCTCCGTCTTGTTGTTGACTGTGTGAGCTCAACACTGAATGTAGCTCTCACATTGTGTTTGTTTTTCATCATACCCACTCCCTCCTCTGTCAGTCACAGGACCAACAGCATATTTTCATGCAAGAGATCAGATCATTGATAAAACTT
>NW_019186785.1:0-110 GCF_002260705.1 Seriola dumerili
AATTAACTTTGATTTGCTGTTTTGTCATTATAAATTAAACTATCACCTATTATATATATATATATATATATATATAGTCTAAGTAATTTTATAAACAGTATATATAAAGT
>NW_019186786.1:0-150 GCF_002260705.1 Seriola dumerili
GATGTGACCACGTCATGTGATCACAGGCCAATGAAAACAACTGATCCTGCAGAGGGAAGTGTCTGAACAGGCGTGCGGTGAGTTTTACGTCCTGACACACGAGGAGAGAGAAGGCGGAGAGCGTGACATCCAGCAATACGTGAACCAGAG
>NW_019186787.1:0-118 GCF_002260705.1 Seriola dumerili
ATCAAGCTGCAGGTTAAACACACACATCACCTCCAGTTATAAAGGTCCACCTAGATTTAGAAAACAAAAACAAAAGATCTGTTAATGAGTATAATATGAATATCTTTTTTTAATTTAT
>NW_019186788.1:0-184 GCF_002260705.1 Seriola dumerili
GGTTATATATAAAGCTTGACACAATTAAATACAAACTGAAAATGGTACAGTAAAATATATGTTAAACAAATTGTGTGTATATATATATATATATATACAAATTAATATAATTTATATATATTTATATATTAAGTAAAATTATATCAATTTGCTACATTTGGAATTTAAGATTTTCACAGCTTTT
>NW_019186789.1:0-106 GCF_002260705.1 Seriola dumerili
TGTGGATATGCTGATCCAGCCCAAAACCCCCTACCCCCTAACTTGAACCAAGGTGCTACACTACAAAACCTCTTGATAAACATTACCTTTTGTTATAACTTCCTTT
>NW_019186790.1:0-206 GCF_002260705.1 Seriola dumerili
TTAGCATTGTGCCCATCTTTTACTGATGAAACCTTGGACTATTTTGTTTGCAAAATCAGTGACCACAGACAGATACTGCAAGAAGCTTTCCCTGAGTTTAGGCTTCGTCCTAAACATCACTATGTGGAGCATTATCCCACCTTAGTTAAGTGCTTTGGGCCCCTAGTGCATGTTTGGACCATGCAATTCGAGGCCAAACATCGCTT
>NW_019186791.1:0-102 GCF_002260705.1 Seriola dumerili
TTTATACCTCACTATACTATGATGTTCTTTGTGCCTTACCATACTATGTCGTTTTTTTGACATTTTTTTTGCCATACTATACTATGACATTTTTTGACATTT
>NW_019186792.1:0-493 GCF_002260705.1 Seriola dumerili
ACCCCACCCCACCCAATCTCCTCCACTGTCCTCTCTACACCCTTTCCTTTGTTTCTATACATAAAACAGTTTATTTGCATTTAGCCTGAAGGGCGTCCGCTGTAGTTTTACCGTGGAAGTCAGTGGACATATCAGATAGTAGAACGATGCAGTCTGGCGATGCCTCCAACCTCCAGCCCTGTGAAGGAGGCTCCGCTGATCTGTGTGTGAGGATTAGATGTAAGTGTGAAGCTCCCTCTGCTGGAGATGTGGTGGGAGGCAGATCATTTCTATACAGAGTCCCAACAACTCCTGGCAGGAAGTCTTCACTCCTGAAGACCGAAGCGTCTCTCTGCCCTCCACCTTGTTGAGCAGAGAGATGATGTAAAGGTAAGATTTTCATCAAAAATAACCAGGGGAGGATGATAGAGGACCATCCCAACATTCGTCCTGAAACAAAAGCATTACACAAGACGAGACAACATCTGCCCACAGGAGATCCAGCTGCCCCCCC
>NW_019186793.1:0-169 GCF_002260705.1 Seriola dumerili
TTTAATCTCTTAAATAACAAAGAAATACTTGTGAAATAATGATACACTTGCAAATGTATTTTAAAAGTATTTCTATGTAAAAGAAAAACATAATTTTATTTTTAAAAAATTGGAAGTTTTATGGTTATTTACAGTTACGGTGTTTTCATGTTATTTTACATTTGACATG
>NW_019186794.1:0-113 GCF_002260705.1 Seriola dumerili
CCCTCTCTGTGTGCCTGTCATTTGGGGTGTGCATAAAGGTTAGCATGTGCATGGGCTCCTCCCACTGACTCGCAGCCACTTTCTTTATCCAAGTGAGGAAATGGAAAACTTAC
>NW_019186795.1:0-117 GCF_002260705.1 Seriola dumerili
ACACGACATCTATTGCAGGTTTGTCTGCTTATCCAAACTAAGGATCTAAGCGTATAGAGGGTGTTGTAAGCCTTGGAGGCAAATGTGTGATTTTGGGATATATAGATATGACTTGGC
>NW_019186796.1:0-254 GCF_002260705.1 Seriola dumerili
AGATTTAAGAACTCTTTTGTCCCTGCTGCTATTGGTTTCTTAAATAACTCACTCTGATTTTATATGGTACACATTACTTTTTTCCAGTTGGAGCTTTGTGTTTATTGAAGAATTTGTAGTATTTATTGCACTGGATTTCTTTTGTATTCATTGTTGTACAGGGTGCACCTTGACTCTTGCCCAGGGTCAGCTGGGATTGGCTCCAGCCCTGCGAGCCTAAAGGATCAGCAGGTATCGCTCCTGAGTGATTGGAC
>NW_019186797.1:0-111 GCF_002260705.1 Seriola dumerili
TTATTTTAGGCAAATGTAATCAGATTGGATTTTTTTTTTTACTTAATGTGTATCTATAAACAAGGGCTTCTTCATAAGCTTCATGGTATTGCTAAATAAATAAAATGAATT
>NW_019186798.1:0-283 GCF_002260705.1 Seriola dumerili
GTGTGTGTGTGTGTGTGTGTGTGAATACATGAAGAGAAAAAATATTTCTGTGAATCAGCAGAAGAAATAAACATCTTGGATCAACATCAACATCTAATATCTGGTTTCTTGTTGTTCCACTCTTATTGTTTACATCAAACAAACAACTGGAAATGTTCTGATGGCATATCAACAAATAACATCCCACAGGACAGATGTTGAGACAACAGCTGGATGCAGACAGGTAAAAGGCCCCGCCCTCCCGTACAGGACCAAGACCCCCGACACCAAACGACCTTTGTGG
>NW_019186799.1:0-115 GCF_002260705.1 Seriola dumerili
CATGGGGCAAATATGGAAGACTGCTCCTGCCCAAAAATTAAAAAAAAAAGGTTACAAAATATATGCATTAATATAGTTATATATTTTATAATAATCACATAGTAATTCAATGATG
>NW_019186800.1:0-1230 GCF_002260705.1 Seriola dumerili
TTTTTTTTTATTTTTTTTATTTAGCTACACCCTTATCATTTGTATTATAGCTAGTTCTGTATAAAAACATGAATCAACGACATTATCATACACAAAAGTAAAGATTACACTGGATTATAGGCTTAGGGGAAACGGCAGACGCTGATTCTTTATATTTTTTGGGAAGAATTTATGAATGTATAATCATATAACCCCAGAGGATGGCGGTAAAGTAGAAAATAAGGGTGCTAGCTGCCCCAAGAAGAAGAAGGTTCCCACGACAGCAGTGACGACATATCACAACAACCAATCACATGGCAGGAACGAAGATGGCGGAATCGGAGATGAGTGTCAGGTAGGCAGATAGCAACAAATTTTAACTAACGTATACTTTGTCTAAGTGGTTATTTTCAAAGTATTTGCCAGAGAGTGCAAATGTCTACGCAACGTGTGTTTTTATCAAGTCCTACCAGAAGTCATATTTATATTCGAAAGTGTATCTTTTGAGCTGTTAGCACCACGCTATCTTAGCTTAGCATGTGCTTTCAGTTAAACATTTGAATGGCTTTTCAGCAGCGCGGTGTGTCAGCCGCATGTCAACAACAGCATGTCACCACTATGGTCATAAACTAACTTTGGTTAATTAATTGGACGAAGAGACAGCGCTGAAATTTGTGGTTAAGAAGCCTCCCAATTAGCTTCTATAGCTGACATTGATTAGTTGTGACAAAGGAGAGGCTTACGCTACTGTTTACCAAGGAGAAGTCAATGACTTACAATCTATGAATGCACAGCAACTCAAAAGATGCAGTCTTATTAATGGCTTCACCATATGTGTCTGTATATTATTTAATTATTTCCCATTAGCGTTGAAGTTGCAGTGACATTCTCTGTATCAGTGTATACAAAACCCACCTCTGCCAACATGTTATCAGAGCAAAAATCTGAACTGCTCACAGCTGGTACATGAAGCTGCCTGGATGTGTGTGTAATTTTACGTCCCGATATTGATGCATCTAAATTTTTTGAATAAACAAGAAACTGTTAGTTAGCACGCATATAGGTTTGTTATTGGCTTATTTAGTTAAATCCTTTACCAGGGACGTTAAAATAATAGCTATCACAGTATAAACAGTAGTGAAAAATCTGTGACATTTGTCAGTTATATTGTTTCAGATAGTCTGAAATTATTAGTCATTTTAACCAAAATAATTCGCAACTATTTAAAAACTGATAATTTCAGTCATTTTT
>NW_019186801.1:0-427 GCF_002260705.1 Seriola dumerili
CCTCCCCCTCCTGTCCCCGGAGCTCCTCGTCCTCCTCGTCTCCTCCCTGCTCCGACAGCAGACCAGGTGAGCTGGACCAAGTGCAGAGCACCTGGATCAGTTGCAGGTAGAGAGGAAACGGCTCCCTCTGGTGGACAGGGCCGATCATGATCAACACGTCTGACAGAGACTTCGTTTCTCTCCTTCAGTAACTGAAACACTTGGTGAACACACACAGAGCAGGTAAACACGTGGGCGTGGTCAGTCGTGTTGTGGCGACCCCCCGGACCCTGCTGCACATCACAGTGTCGTTATTTCCCAACCAGCACTCCGGCTGAAACGACGAGTTCACAGACAGAAAATGAATCTTTTATTTATTTAGTCTTTTATTAAAACACACACCAGCAGCAGCTTCTCAGATTCAAGTCTGGACCAGTTTGACCAGTTT
>NW_019186802.1:0-217 GCF_002260705.1 Seriola dumerili
CTCCTTACAGACATGTTGCTGTCGGAGCTCTGGAGGGACGAAGGGACATGAGAAATCGGTTACTGGGGCATCTTGGTGGCTCATCTGGTAGAGCGCGTACCACATAGGCTTAGTCCTTACTGCAGTGGCCATGGATTGGAGTCTGACCCTGGGCCTTTGCTGCATGTCATCCCACCTCTCTCTCCCTGACTTTCCTGTCTATCTTTCACTCTACTAT
>NW_019186803.1:0-129 GCF_002260705.1 Seriola dumerili
TTTATGCCTTACTATACTATGACGTTTTTATCACTTTTTGTGCCTTATTATACGATGTCGTTTTTATGACTTTTAATTCCGTACTATACAGTGACGTTTTTATGACTTTTTGTGCCTTACTATACTATG
>NW_019186804.1:0-113 GCF_002260705.1 Seriola dumerili
GTGAGACGGACCACAGCCGTCAAGTAACTGATCAATGTGTAAGAATCATGGTGACACACACACACCAGAGACATACACAAGTTTCTATGGTGACGTCTGTTCAGCTGCCGACA
>NW_019186805.1:0-395 GCF_002260705.1 Seriola dumerili
AGATGGTTTTTATATCTTCTGATGGAGCAACACTTCAAAATATGGAGCTTTAACAACTTGAAATATTATGAGGGCGGCAACTATTTTATTTTTAGTTTTGTCGCAACGATAACAAAGAAAACAGTAGAAATATGTTCAGGGTACAAAGTAATTTACTGGGCATGTAAAGTACATTTGCATGTATTTGAGTGGCCGACGCAGGAACCTGCAGAAGAAGAGTTGGTTCAACGCTGTTGTCGGACGACCCAGTGTTGGGTTGTCAGAGCCCTTTGTGTTGGCGCCACCAAGATGTCGCCAAACTGATGGAACATGGCTTCAGTCAACCTGACAACACCACAACAGTATAAAGTAACAGCAGAATGAATAACCACTGTGTGTGTGTGTGTGTGTGTGTG
>NW_019186806.1:0-132 GCF_002260705.1 Seriola dumerili
CAAGTAATTGTGTATCCAAGGCCTGATATATATTGTTAATCTGTGCCACAGAGCTACTGTGTTTGTCAAAAAGACTCCTTCATTACTATGAACACACACACACACACTGTAGTTTATTTTGACTCAGCAGAG
>NW_019186807.1:0-125 GCF_002260705.1 Seriola dumerili
TTTTTATGCCTTGCTATACTATGACTTTTTATGCCATACAATAATGACTTTTTATGCCTTACTATACTCAGACAATTTTTTGACTGTTTATGTCTTACTGTACTATGACCTTTTATGCCTAACTA
>NW_019186808.1:0-139 GCF_002260705.1 Seriola dumerili
AGTTCTCCCACAGGTTTTTGACATATAATGGACTGTATGTCTTTTAAAAGTCACATTTGCGTAATTCATCTGTCATTTCAAGTCATAGACAGACTTATCGAGACCTTATGTTTGCCAAGGGCTCGTCCGGGATTTGAAC
>NW_019186809.1:0-251 GCF_002260705.1 Seriola dumerili
TGCAGCTGTCATTTCTTTACCACTGTGAACCGTCACATGCCTCAACTGCTGCCTAAAAATGTTGCCATTTACTTACAGCCTTAAAACTGTCCCCAGAATCTGAAATCAGTTCATATGAGGATGTTTAAATTAGGGTTAGTAACCAAGTAAACTGTTACTCTGGCCATGTTCACAAATGCTGCACTATCCTAACATTCTTTGTTATTCAGGTTGCTTATATGTGACTCATATCTCAAATATATGCATTACTT
>NW_019186810.1:0-375 GCF_002260705.1 Seriola dumerili
AACTCAGGTTGTGCAGCCACATTTATTAGATTCTACTAAAGATCCTCAAGTTTCCAAAGACAACAAACATGTGAGGCTGAACTCTGGAGACATGAGAACAAATGTATATAAACATGTTGAATGAAGCAGCTGATGGAAGCACAGAGACATAAAAACCTGCTGACTGACTTCAAATATTAAACTGCTCAAACTTCTTCAAAGTGCTGAAACCACCAGCTATTGATTATAGATTAGTTATTGTCTGACAGATTAAATGTGTTTCTGTTGATGTTTTAAAAAGTCATGAGGTGAAATCTGAAGAGAAACAGTCACTGGACTAAAACCAGAGAAGAAGAAAACAGACTTCACCATGAAGATCCTCAGTGTGGATCAGTA
>NW_019186811.1:0-161 GCF_002260705.1 Seriola dumerili
TTTTACCTCTGTCCGCCATCACAGACAAAGGCCCCATCGAGTTCTTTATCCCCGGAGACGGTGAAAAGTATCTGGACCTGAACGATCTACCAAACGATGCGGCGGTGGGTCTCATCAATTAACCTCTGAACACAATATTCATCCAATGCAACGTTACTCTG
>NW_019186812.1:0-119 GCF_002260705.1 Seriola dumerili
CAAGTCAGCCCTTCTGAGGGTTTTTCTTCCTTTGAGGATTTTATTCTCCCCGGGAAGAATTTGAAGCGCTTAAATTCTTTGTCTGCCAAGTCGTCCAGAACGTCCAAGAGAACCTGTCT
>NW_019186813.1:0-1401 GCF_002260705.1 Seriola dumerili
TTGATTGATTGATTGATTGATTGATTGATTGATTGAAACTGCACAAAAAAATTCACGAGTGAAAAACATTTTTCAGATTGACAAAAATCTTAATAAAATTTTCAGGACAAACATGCAGGAAGTGATTTTCAGTCATTTTTAATCTCACTACAACTTTTTAAAAAGTAAAAATATAAATTTGTCCTTTTCTATAAAAGTATAACAAAGTCAAAACTTGCAGGATTTTGTAACTTTTCTCATGTTCGTTAATGAAATCATTTAAAAACCAGTGATTTATCATTTTAACTCAAGATTCAAGTTTGAATAGACAATAAAAAATCTGCACGTTTATATTTTTAATGAATCAAAACAAAAAAACAGAACCATCTTTTATTAGTATATTTATTTTAATAGTCTTACTAAACGAATATAGTGAATCGAATTTAAAATTTAAATGTGTAAGTGAAATAAATTTTTATTTTTTATTTTCATACTGCTCATGTAACAACCACTTTATTTATTTTAATTATTTATTGTACAGAACAACCTACATCTCATTGTGTATAATTGAATATAGTATTTCTAATTTATTATATTTTTTTAGATTCTATTTCTAATCTTATTTTATTTCTCATTATATTTTCCCCTTGTTGCTGCTTTTCTTTTGTGTTGCTGTGTCAAATTTGAATTTCCTGTACGGGGGATCAATAAAGGTTCATCTCATCTTACGTCTATACAAAACAAATTCATTCATATATTTTTAGGTTTAGTTGTAGGATCAGAATTTCTCTGCAGAAATGTAAATCTTTAAAATTATTTCCTGTATTTTCCAGTTCAACAGGTGATTTTTCCGTCGTGTGTGAAACCTCGCGTTCACGCTCGTGTCTCCGGCGTGTGCAGCCGCCGTGTCTTCGTGCTCTCGTGTGTTTTTGTGGAGGATCTCCTCCGGCCTCACGCTCCACTGCTGCGATGTTTGGAGTGTGAGATAAAAAGCCGCTCTACCACCAACAGAGCTGAATGGTCATTGTGAGGTTGACAAAGGCGGCTGCAGGAGAACACAGGACTCACTCGTCTCAATGGTTCACTTTGGGAGCGCGAGGACAAAGGCGTAAAAACACAGATAGAGGCTCCACAAGAGAAGCACCACTCCAGTCTGAGGGACTCATCTGGGATTGTGTTCTCTGTTAAAGACGCCATCAATCACCCCATCAGCCCTGCTCCGGCTGACCTGATTTACATGTTCGCACAGGAGCATCAATCATCCCCAACCTGCAGGAATGTTCTCCTGATCAGCTGACGTCACTCTGCCGAGCGCCGTCGGTCGTTTAGACACGAGTTTCATCAGCTGTGTCACAAATCAGGAGCCGCATCCCTCGGAGAACGAAGGTGTGTCCCTTCGTAGACCACGAAGGAAGAACCGAA
>NW_019186814.1:0-121 GCF_002260705.1 Seriola dumerili
TTTGTCAGACAGGCATATGCTCCTGAAATCAGTACAGTGCGAACTCAATTCATATTAATGTCATGAATAAAAACTCCAAACAAAAAGTTCTCCATCAGGACAAACCACAACAATTAAACTC
>NW_019186815.1:0-109 GCF_002260705.1 Seriola dumerili
AAGACCTGAAGGGTCTTGAAGGGTTCTGAAGGTCCTGAAGGGTTCTGAAGGTCATGAATGCCCTGAAGGGTTCTGAAGGTCCTGAAGGTTCTGAAGGGTCTTGAAGGGT
>NW_019186816.1:0-104 GCF_002260705.1 Seriola dumerili
CAGTCCCCCTCTCTCTGCCTCCCCATTACCTGTCTCTCTCTCTCTACTGCACTATCAATAAAGGAATAAAAAGATAAAAAAATATATTTAAAAAAAAAAAAAAA
>NW_019186817.1:0-121 GCF_002260705.1 Seriola dumerili
GTATGGCAAAAATATGTGAAAAAAACGTCATAGTATAGTTTGGCAAAAAAATGTGGAAAAACGTCATAGTAAAGTATGGCATAAAAAATGTGAAAAAACGTCATAGTATACTATGGCATAA
>NW_019186818.1:0-179 GCF_002260705.1 Seriola dumerili
GTTTATCTTCCCGTGAAAACAGCGCTTTCCTTTGTATTATGCCGCAGCCGCAGGTCAGCCGAGTAAATCAGAAAGCGGTGTGAAATACAGTGCACTGTGTAGGTTCACTTGGATGTAGGAATACGGAAGTTCAGCGGTTTAAAGTGCCACAGCAACACATCGCTCTACCACTCTGCAGG
>NW_019186819.1:0-119 GCF_002260705.1 Seriola dumerili
CATGTACTATTCTGTTCAGTAATGTTTTCTTCTCAACATTAACGAAAGTATGCATAGCTTCTGGAGCAATTTAAATGGGGTATAATGTTTCTTTGAATGCATAGTTCCTACAGTAAGTT
>NW_019186820.1:0-121 GCF_002260705.1 Seriola dumerili
TACAAATTCAGGAGCAGGTGTTACTGGGCAGAAATGGGCGAAGCTGACTCTGATTGGCTAATTAAACTCATTAATTCTTAGTCTTTTAACTCAGGTATGAGAGCAACTCTAAGATAAATCA
>NW_019186821.1:0-218 GCF_002260705.1 Seriola dumerili
TTTTTTTTCTATTCACCCCCTACCTCAGTTTTCTCACAATCTTCAAAACGAATCCAAACAACTAAATCAAAACAAAAAAAGACAGAATTGTTTTGGTGCAGATTCTCATTTCAGCATTTAACCTCACTTTCCTTATTGCCTCACTGTCTGCCAAATGAGTAAATGTAAATTTAAGCATGAACCTTTAGTTGACTTGTGATCATCTTTCATAATCACGG
>NW_019186822.1:0-108 GCF_002260705.1 Seriola dumerili
GAGGGAAAAAGAGGAGGCTGGTAGCCAAGTGAAGCTTCAAAATGAGACACCCCTGTGGCAGAGCTCACCAGAGAGTTGTGGGAGTACTCTATCCAGGGTAAGAAAGAG
>NW_019186823.1:0-107 GCF_002260705.1 Seriola dumerili
CATACCCTCCGACGATCTTGTCGTCCTCTGTGGCAACTGAAAACACACAGGAGGCCGAACAGTCAGGAACCAAGTGAATGTTTTTATAATTCACTTATTAAAATCAA
>NW_019186824.1:0-294 GCF_002260705.1 Seriola dumerili
TCTCTCTCTCTCTCTCTCTCTCTCTCCACAAAGCAAACTGCTTATATAGAAAAACACACTTCCTCCGTATCTGACATTTCACAGCAGATTTTCTTTACACACTGCGGACTCATCGGTGTTCTTCTGAAACTGGACCGGGCCCACCTCGGTGACGTTCTCCAGGTCCAAGGAGTCTCCGTTCAGGTACGGTGAGGTGGGCGGAGGGGATCACCCTCATCGCTGTACACCTCGTGGGCCTGGATGTACACAAACAGACAAATGTTAAGACTCTCGGAAAAAACCTCCGCAAAGTAT
>NW_019186825.1:0-111 GCF_002260705.1 Seriola dumerili
TTTCAAACGAAATTAAAATACTTCATGAGCAAAGGAAAATCTCATCAGACAAGTGCTGATGTCAGGTGGAGGAAGCTGAAGGGAAATCCAGGAAGCTCAGCAAGAGGCCTC
>NW_019186826.1:0-109 GCF_002260705.1 Seriola dumerili
GTTGATCAATACATATCATGATCGCAGCTCACCAAACTCAGAAAATCTGCTTCCATTTTATTTTCTTTATAGGTTTTTCACCCGTTGGTCAGAGAAAGTAAAAGAATTG
>NW_019186827.1:0-101 GCF_002260705.1 Seriola dumerili
AAAGCAGGTTTAACAAACTCTGACTCTAACCCTGAACTCAGAGTTGATGAACTCTGGGAAGAGAAACTCTGAGTTTTCAGTTCCAGAACAGCTGATCTGAG
>NW_019186828.1:0-137 GCF_002260705.1 Seriola dumerili
AACTCATTAAATACTGAAAAATACCTTTAACAATCAAGTGTGCTCGCTGGACTTTTAGAGCACAGAAGAAAGTTCATATATGAGGTCTGTAACAGGACGACACTACTACAGTATTAAGGTCTTTTGAGAATAACAGA
>NW_019186829.1:0-161 GCF_002260705.1 Seriola dumerili
TTTGTCTCCAAGTAGATCAAAGTCTTATACAAAGTGATACATGTGACGTGTAGGCTACCTGCACGTCCCAGCAACAAATACCCCGCAGTAAACAAAGTGAAACATAGTGTCACGCAGAACCAATATCCACCTACTGGTCAACTTGTAGAAGTCAATGGCAG
>NW_019186830.1:0-565 GCF_002260705.1 Seriola dumerili
TGCTCAGGTGTAACTGATAACTTTAGGACATGTAAGTATTAAATACATCATATTCTTCATTGAAGGCACTCAAATAGACAGGAAACTTATCCTGAAGTGTTCTGTGATGAATTCACACTTAAAGTGAAAGCAGTCAGTTTGCAGACACAGAGACAGCTTCTAACGAGAAAAGCAGCAGATTTAAGCGCTGAGAATGATTTAACAGCGGTATTGAACATAACTGCATGCTCGGGTGTAACTGATAACTTTAGGCCATGTAAGTATTAAATACATCATATTCTTCATAGATACTACTCAAATAGAGATGGAATCTTATCCTGAGGTGTTCTGTGTCGAAATGACACTCAATGTGATCCCTGACAGTTTGCAGACACAGCTTCTAACGAGAAAAGCAGCAGATTTAAGCGCTGAGAATGATTTAACAGCGGTATTGAACATAACTGCATGCTCGGGTGTAACTGATAACTTTAGGACATGTAAGCATGAAATACATCATATTCTTCATGGATACTACTCAAATAGAGATGGAAACTTATCCTGAGGTGTTCTGTGTTGAAATGACACT
>NW_019186831.1:0-184 GCF_002260705.1 Seriola dumerili
AAAAAATAATCAATTCTGGAGTACATTGCATGAGGGGCCGAGTAGTGGGTATAATCCCGATCAACTGGATGGAGTTCTCTCCATACGTCTATTATATCCATTTCTGACATTACCGTCTTCATATATTTATTAACTTGTTCTTTGCTTCTCTTCCTACTTGTTGTGTCTAACCTGTAGTTTAATA
>NW_019186832.1:0-159 GCF_002260705.1 Seriola dumerili
CGTTTCTAACTGGGATCAATTTAATAAGTGAGTTATTTTATTTATTTATTTATTTTTTAAATATTTAGCAATGTATTATTTTAATTATTTTATCGTAATATTTAATGTTTTAGTTTGATATTATTTACATTTTGTTATCTACAGTCCAGTGCAAAAGTT
>NW_019186833.1:0-134 GCF_002260705.1 Seriola dumerili
AATCAATTCTCCCATCAGTTCGCATTTTGCAGCTTTATTCCTTCTTTTCTATTTACGGAGCTTTGTTCATTTCATCGACTGCTGATGTTCGGGTATATTTCCGCCTCAAACACATGAAGCCCGTTTCCTTCTCT
>NW_019186834.1:0-116 GCF_002260705.1 Seriola dumerili
AAAGAATCGTTAACGCTGGGTTTAAATTTTAAATGTCATTTTATCGATTAATCTCTGGTGTTTATTCAGCCTTGTTTCGGAGCTGTTTACTGTTTGAAATGGAAACTTCCATTAAA
>NW_019186835.1:0-149 GCF_002260705.1 Seriola dumerili
GTAACCGACTTCAGCTGCGGCTGCGTTGCAGGGGAAGGACATTATCGCCTCTTCTCGTGTACAGTATGTCGTCTAGCTTCTGCTGCTTCACTGATCACTGGAAGAAAGAAGTGAACGTTTAGAAAAGCTTCTTAATCTCCTCCTCCTCC
>NW_019186836.1:0-121 GCF_002260705.1 Seriola dumerili
GAGGTTTAGAGAAGAAGGATAAACAGATCCGGAAAAAAAAGAGGGAGAAAACCCACCGACAGTAGACAAAGCCGACTGTCCGGGAGACGCAAACACTTCCTCTGCCGGCCCGTACAGAACA
>NW_019186837.1:0-122 GCF_002260705.1 Seriola dumerili
GTATTTAGTCAGATGAAGCATCACTGAGATAAACTGGAGCCACTGCGTTCACTCTGAACCTCCGCCATCTTCTTTCTCCAGCCAGTGACTACGTTGCACTGACAACACTGAGCTGGCTTCTC
>NW_019186838.1:0-142 GCF_002260705.1 Seriola dumerili
CTGGCAGGTGGCTTGATTACTGACAGCTGGCAGGTGTGCAGTTGAGTGGTGACTTCAACTCCGCCCAGCTCCAGACAGACAAACACTAGGGTCCTGACACCCGTACTGCCCTCTGACAGGCACACGTCTCTCTGGCTGTATT
>NW_019186839.1:0-103 GCF_002260705.1 Seriola dumerili
GACAGTGGGAAGTGAGGGAATGCAGCCTGTAGAATGAACAAACGAATGAATGAATGAATAAACGGATGAATGAATGAATGATTGATAGACATCACCCCAAAAT
>NW_019186840.1:0-106 GCF_002260705.1 Seriola dumerili
TATAGAAATCATCCTGAGTTGCCTGGTCCGTCAGGTGTCAGCCCTAGAAGGGGGAGTACTGTCACACCACGGTGAGGTCAAGTTGGGTTTTTGTCCTGTCTCCGTG
>NW_019186841.1:0-104 GCF_002260705.1 Seriola dumerili
TTTTTTTAGAGTGGGTGAGTAATAGCAATGCTGCTGTCAGGCTTCTTACAGCCGATACAATCACCAAATGGTTTTGGTATTGTCCCAGTGTTTACTCCCCCTTT
>NW_019186842.1:0-113 GCF_002260705.1 Seriola dumerili
ATGATATAATCAGCCTTCTTGCAATTCATGAGATGATTTAAAAAAAAAAAGAAAGAAAAAAAAGTAAAATAAATAAAGAAACATACCTGAGTTCTGGGCAATACTCTTTTATT
>NW_019186843.1:0-101 GCF_002260705.1 Seriola dumerili
GTTGTGTTGTGGTATGCTGTGGTGTGTTGTGGTGTGGTGGGTTGTGGTGGTGTGTTGTGTTATGTTGTGTTGTGGTGTGGTGTGAAGTGGTGTGGTGTGTT
>NW_019186844.1:0-122 GCF_002260705.1 Seriola dumerili
ACCAGAACACTGAACGAGAGGTGTGAATTTAGCCCATCATCGACTGAGTATTTCATGAGAGAAGTTGGTGTTTTTTTGAATGGGTGTGTATTGGAACCTGTGGTTAAACCTCTGTGATCCAG
>NW_019186845.1:0-109 GCF_002260705.1 Seriola dumerili
TGCCTTACTATACTATGACGTTTTTTTTGCCTTACTATATTATGACATTTTTTTTCATTTTTTTACCTTACTATACTATGACGTTTTTTGCCTTACTATACCATGTCGT
>NW_019186846.1:0-111 GCF_002260705.1 Seriola dumerili
TTCTGACATTACAGTAAAAACAAGCACAATAGTTCGATACCTCTATTCTTTGTGCAATACCAAGTGCAATTCTTCAGAGAAATGCAATTTTAAACTGCATATTGTTACATT
>NW_019186847.1:0-164 GCF_002260705.1 Seriola dumerili
TATATATATATTGTGTGTTTCACCACTGTTTCTTACAGTGATGATGCTTACAGCTGAAACATGTTCACTGTTGCCCCATATTAAATATTAAGACTGTTCAAGTGCTGGAATCTCCTTCACCTTGTTGACTCAGCTTCAACCGTGCACCTGATACAGTACAGTAC
>NW_019186848.1:0-103 GCF_002260705.1 Seriola dumerili
GCTACCTGCTGAGGGAACTGATGAGGCTGTGATACTGGATGCTCCTGGTCTGCTTTGAAAATATTGGGATTATGTCAGTGTGTTGCCAAAATGTTCACTTGTG
>NW_019186849.1:0-125 GCF_002260705.1 Seriola dumerili
TATGGCAAAAAATGTCATAGTATAGTATGGCGAAAAAATTTCAAAAAACATCATCGTATTGTAAGGCGTATAAACGTCATAGTAACGTATGGCAAAAAAATGTCAAAAAACGTCATAGTATAGTA
>NW_019186850.1:0-100 GCF_002260705.1 Seriola dumerili
TCTGTTTTTCCTTTTTACGAGAAACCGTGAGGGCAATAATTTTGCCCCGAACAACTGCCTTTGCTGCGTCCCATAAAGTATTTGGAGACACCTCTCCATT
>NW_019186851.1:0-779 GCF_002260705.1 Seriola dumerili
GGGTCCGGATAGGCCAGCGTCTGTGCCTATTAATGACCTCTGATCTAGACTATAATTACTGTATGTGATATTCTCTGAGATAAAACATTATGACCATAGTGTTGTCATTCTTTTAACTCGGTCAAGTTCTCTATCTCTGTCTGACTATTTATGGAAAACATAACAATAACTAAGCACAACTTGTGGTCATTAAAAGTATCTAACGTACAGTGGGATGCTGGTAATGATGGCTATGTCGGTATCACTGGTTTCTCAGTGTCTACTGTGACTGCAGGATCAGTCCATTTTAGGACAGATGAGTGACAGAAGAGTCCTGCTGGACCAGAGAGTGACACTTTTACCCACCGGCACATTTACCACTTACTACCTAGAATCTCATTAATTTGAATTCTGCTTCACAGTCAGTCAGAGGAGCCATCAATCTCTTGAATTACTTTTCAACTTAGTGTCAGAAAATGTCCAATGAGATCAAGATTTCACACATTCTCGTGTGAGACATATTGAGGATGACACCCAATTTAAAAACTCTATTTTGTGAAAACATTAGCAGAAACAATCATATTCAAAACTATATGGACATGTTATACAGCTTCTTTTCTCTAGAATGGATTTCTGGCATGAAAGTCTCATGTCCATATATTTAAAGGTAAACACTTCCAAAGAAACGAGACACCACTGCAAGGTTGGGTGGCGGGTCCAGGTGGGCTGGTCTTGGGGCATGGCTGAGGGCGGCAACTGCCTTGTTGTGACATCATAAAGTTACAGAAGTCCTGACAGCT
>NW_019186852.1:0-142 GCF_002260705.1 Seriola dumerili
ATACTACATACCACCAATCAACACTGGCTTCTTTTATATGGAGGCAAAGAATATACCTACATAAAGACTTTACTTTCATGAGCAAGTGAACACATGCACTGAGTTATTAATATTGAAACTTAAAAACCAGTAAGAATTCTGC
>NW_019186853.1:0-151 GCF_002260705.1 Seriola dumerili
AAATCAGACAGTCTGATGAAATGTAGTGATGTCATATCACACTGACCCTGTCATCATATGATGTGTACACTAGTAACTACTTTCAACATGTGTATCATTTGTTCTTGTACAGGAACAGCCTCCAAAGACACTGTGTGCTCTGGCTGCAGAA
>NW_019186854.1:0-132 GCF_002260705.1 Seriola dumerili
GTTGAAAAAGGTAGGATGAAAGTACAAAGGTGAAGAAAATGTGTTCTTCCAGTCTGCGTGTTGAAGTGTCTTTGGGCAAGATACTGAGCCCTCAATTGCCACAGACGTACCATCGGTGTGTGAGTGTATTTG
>NW_019186855.1:0-114 GCF_002260705.1 Seriola dumerili
ATAGTATAATAAGGCATTAACAGTCATAAAAACGTAATAGTATAATAAGGCATAAAACATCATAGTATAATGAGCCATAAAAAGTCATAAAAACATCATAGTCTAGTAAGGCAT
>NW_019186856.1:0-168 GCF_002260705.1 Seriola dumerili
TATACTATGACTTTTTTATGCCTTATTATACTATTATTATTTTTTTTCGTATTATGCCTTACTATACTATGACTTTTTTAAACATTACTATACTATGAAATTTTTTGACGTTTTTATGCCTTGCTATAGTATGACATTTTTTGGTGTTTTTATGCCTTGCTATACTAT
>NW_019186857.1:0-118 GCF_002260705.1 Seriola dumerili
GGAGATAATCGTACAAACTTTGACAGTCTCTCCTTGCAATTTCAGTACTTTACCTTTCCCGACTGAAAGAAATGGCGGCGTTCAGTCAGGACAGTTCTACGTGCCACAGTTAAAGACC
>NW_019186858.1:0-622 GCF_002260705.1 Seriola dumerili
AGTTTAACAGAGCAACACATTACAATGTATGAGAGAACATACCCAAACAAAGTTTCTACTATTTTACACGGCAGTCACAAAACTAAAAGCAAAGGAAAACAAATATCAAACATCCAAAACAGCCAAGGAAATATATTTACAATAAATCTAAACTAAGATAATTACAGTCATAAAAGTCAAACTATTTCCAATCATTTCTTTTGGAAAATGCTGTCCTCCAAAAAGTTCTAACCATCATGACCACAGGCATGACAGACAGCTGTATCTTTTCCCGCCATCTGGTTTACACTGGTCACACTGGATCTGAAACCAAGGTCATGTTGAACGGGACAAAGTTTCAGTGGAAGTCTATGTGATATATTTGTCTTCTTCAAAAGCAGGTTTGGCATAAAAATGGCTTCAGATTGGACAGATAAAAGCATGAGAGTATTGTGGAAATGAAGGAAAACACCATTGTTTTTTAGCCTGTTGTCCTTTCACTATATTATGAAGTACATCAATTTAACTTAAACCATGACTGCTTTTACATACATTTGTAATACATTGGTACAGGGGAGTGTTATGTGTGTGTAAGTCAACAAGGCAAGTGCATGTGACATACACAGCTTAAAGCAAGTAACTG
>NW_019186859.1:0-127 GCF_002260705.1 Seriola dumerili
CTTCTCTGCGGTTTTATTCTGTGTTGTTGTACGATTTCCGACTAGGGTTTGTGCTGGACAGGCCATGGCCTCATCTCCGCCTTCTACAAGCAATTATGTATTGTCCTTATTGTGGAAAGAAATTTCA
>NW_019186860.1:0-161 GCF_002260705.1 Seriola dumerili
GACTCCATTGTCAAAATGCATGCAGTCCAATCCTGAGAGCGTTGAATTATGGGTAGGAGACGTAATGTGCAAGTACTGAATGCTCATATAGTCTTCTGCTTACTGACTACAAAAGTTATTCAGTTATGAACATTTTCTTTCACTACTATACAATCATTTTC
>NW_019186861.1:0-116 GCF_002260705.1 Seriola dumerili
GAAGTTAGCAGTGATGCTCCTCTGTCATGTGACTGTATCGCTGTGACTGAAACCATACACATTAGTTCATGTTTAACCAGCAGATTTAGTCATCTGACAACTTATGACTAACTAAC
>NW_019186862.1:0-212 GCF_002260705.1 Seriola dumerili
ACCTCCCCCTCCCACCACCCACCACCTTCTCCCCAGACAAGCGGGATCTTCAGCGCTGATCTATTATGTTAATGGTGAATCACTGGGTCACACATCAAGCACTATGTTTCCACCTTTAAAAGCAGGCCAGACGTCCACAATCCCATGACGGAGCGGGGGGACTTCTGGATCTGTTGGAGGTAACTACCGGAGTAGAGTGAAGGGATGGGGGG
>NW_019186863.1:0-168 GCF_002260705.1 Seriola dumerili
AAATTCAAACATGACAGGTCATAGTTGAGCTGTTCTACTGGACTACATTATATTGTTAAGTGTTTCTAATATTCTGCCTTCCTCATGAGTGTAAATGGGAAGAATAATTTAGAAATTATCACCATGACATCAAACATTTAACAATTCTATGACAATGTCATAAAAACT
>NW_019186864.1:0-274 GCF_002260705.1 Seriola dumerili
TGGGTTAACCTCCAAAAACACTGGATCCTACATTTCCCACAACTCCCCACACCTCATGAATTTGCCCTAGGGTACAAATAAAGTATCTATCTCTCTATCTATAGTGTCAAACACAGACTTTCTAGTTGCAAAGCTGTCACTACTATTTTCTCAGACTAGTCAAAGCTCTTCCAGAGCCACAGAAATATTCAACAACTTCCCACAGGCTGAGTTGTACTCATCACTAAAGGAACTTGACTTTCACAGTCTCACACTCTTGCTTGTGGTTTTGAAT
>NW_019186865.1:0-116 GCF_002260705.1 Seriola dumerili
ACTATGCCATGATGTTTTTATACAATACTATACTATGACTTTTTCATGCAATACTAAACTATGATGTTTTTTGACAATTTATGCCATACTATACTATGACATTTTTATGCCATACT
>NW_019186866.1:0-504 GCF_002260705.1 Seriola dumerili
AGCAGTCTGTCGACCTGTCAGTGAAAAGAGCGGCAAAAATAAAGAGCAGTTTTACCATTGAGCTACATCCACAAAGCTTCTAATAATATCAGAGCAGCCGTCATTACACACAACCACTGACCATGGATGTGGCTGTTTATAGTGTGTTTATTGAATCCATTACCTGAACCTGTGAACCATCATATTCCAATCATCATTATTAAAGGTCAGAAAGATGATCAATAATTTAGATTAGTGTTTTGTTATGGAAAAAAGACTTTACAAAGTGCTTCACAATAAAGAATCTAATAAAAAACAAACAAGCAGGGAAATAAAATGATACCTCTAAAGGAAATAAGAATGATAAAATTATCAACACTAAAGTCAAGTTCAGTTTTATTATTTCTGCAGTAGGGAAATTTGCAAACGTTTAATAAAATGTATCGATTAGTATTTTGGGATCAATCAGTTGTGTTCAGTTTGTTGTGATTGATTGAATTCTAACATCTCTCCAACCACACTGAC
>NW_019186867.1:0-688 GCF_002260705.1 Seriola dumerili
TTTTCTACTGCCTGCTATGTTGAAGCTATAAATAGTATGCATATGATCAATCTTTTATACTTGACAGAAAAAAAACATGATTTTCATTAAAAGAGCTTTTGTCTATGAACCACTTGCAGTGACGTCTGTTGTTTTTGTCTGTTTTAATTTCTGATTTTAGTAAATTCCCATCAGCCAACTAAAAAGACATGGCTGTGGACAGGTATGGAGACTGGAGCTTTCTTCTTCTACAGAAGCTTAAAGCACCTGCCTGTTGTAATTTTGAGATCACAACTGTAATTATGTCCCTATTGAGAAATAACACCTGAAGTGTTGTTGCTGCCGTTGACAACATTTTTATGGATTATTATTAACATAATTTACAAGTGATAAAAATATATCCGAATGTTTTTTATGGCCAAAGATGAGGGGTACAGTGTGTAATAAATTTAGAGGCAGTGAAACCCTCTTCCTAAGCTACTCCAACTTTGAAACGTATTTAAATAAAGTTCCTTTTGATCTGTTTTCACTCATCAGAACTGTATTTCCTCCTTCCTAGCTTACTAACTTTTAGTGCTAAAAGTACTCACTATAAACAGATTTGAAAGGACTTGCTAGCCTAGCAACATTCAGGCTACATATGCAACACTTTCTTGCAAAGAGCTTCATCGTTGCATTTACAATACAAGAGGTTATAATATGCCCTCTG
>NW_019186868.1:0-504 GCF_002260705.1 Seriola dumerili
GCTGTGGCCGGGGCTTCGGCAGCACTCTTGGTAATCAGACTGACACTTGGCTGGGTGGAAATATTGATTAGTTCGAGTTCGTTTTTTTCATTTCAAACCAAAAAAACACAAAAACCAAGTTATTTAGGTTTTCTTTTTTCTTTTAAAAATGAAAAAAAGTGAAAAACAGAACTGAACCGAATTTGAATGTTTCTGGTTTATGTTGAAACTCGACCTCAGAGGTCAATAATGTGTAAAACAGCCACGGTATATGTAGTTATGGTTACTTTGCTCTTAATGATTGAATCAATAGCCTAAAAGCTGCTGATATGACCATGATCAATACAGCTGTGGCAGATCGATTTGTCCACCATGTGATTGTAGTGTCGGCTACAAGCAGCAGCAGCTCGATCATGGAGGAGAATATCAGGTGATTTGATGAGAGGATGAACAATGATCTGGTGACAGTGGAGACCTCTGCTGGTCACTGTAGACAACACTGTCTGGGAAGGACCACACAGTGTT
>NW_019186869.1:0-114 GCF_002260705.1 Seriola dumerili
ATTTTATTTATTTTTTAAGAAAAACTGCTTTATTCACTTAACTCCATCCACACAATCAGTTTGTTTCACCTGAAACTCAGAGATGGAAAATAAAATAATGAATTATCTCCTCAT
>NW_019186870.1:0-140 GCF_002260705.1 Seriola dumerili
TCTGGTCCTAACGCGGGGTTGGTTGCCTGTGTGTTTGGCCAGCTGTACTTGTCAACTCTTGTCTGAGTTTTGTGGAACCTCCAGGTTTTAAAACTCTGTCAGTCAGCGCTGGTTCCCCTGAAGACCGCCAACAACACAGT
>NW_019186871.1:0-22661 GCF_002260705.1 Seriola dumerili
ACATCAGAGGAGTCTCTAATCAGCTGATTTGAACCAGCAAAGTAATGTCCATAATGTCCTCATTGAGGTGCACGTTTTGACATTTGAATGGTGTTTCTATGACAAACGGCGTGGGACTAGTAGCACGTCAAAAAAGTTGGAAGAAAATTTTGTGAACTGACAACATATTGTGAGATTGCTTTTTTCAGTCAATAAGACTAGAAAGAGAATTTACAATGATAATACACCTAATAATTATATCAACAATAATTATAACAATAGTAATAATAATGTAATGTTATAACAATAATAATAATGACAATTCATAATTGAATACTGTTAAAAGGATGTAAGAACCACTTAAAATATATATGCAATATTTGCATTAATATATGCAAAAGATTACAACAGCTCCAGTCAGTGAACTGACCTCAGAGTCTCCAGTCGACAGTTTGGACTCTCCAGTCCAGCAGACAGAAGCTTCACTCCTGAATCCCGTAGGTTAGGGTTGTGACTCAGGTCCAGGTCTCTCAGGTGGGAGGGGCTGGACTTCAAAGCTGAGGCCACGACTTCACAGTGAGTCTCTAAGAGCCCACAATAATCAAGTCTGTAATTAGAGAAAATATAAAATCTGTTATAATCAAATCAGACAACTTGTAGTAAAAAATACACTCAATGTATATGATGAGAAAACAAGATAATGTTCTGCTAATGATCTGCTCTTCACATCTGTGGTTCAGATCATCTTCTCTTATTGTGTTTGACACGAAACAATAATTCTCACTGTCTCAGACCTGCAGAGCTTGGATGAATGGGAATCTTAGTTTTGCAGATGGAAGGAAAATTACGTCACGTTTATGCTTCATCATGTGATTTGATTTGACTCTGTCCGCTGTTTTTAAACTGACTCCAGAACATTTCTTCTGGGTTCAGCGCAATGAACAATTAAACCTAATCTCTGTTTTCTGCATCGTTTTCACAGAATGTCATCAGAGAACATAATAATGACCTTTGGTGTGTATAAGGAGACTGAATCCTCTATTGTGCTCTGATATATTCAGACCTGTGTTTCTGCCTTAAGCTGAACATTTCCTGATACGACTCTTCTACAGCAACAAGAAAGAAAACAGTTTCTCTCATTTAACACAATATATGGAGACTTTAAAACTCCACCATGTCTTTCATTTTCCACTTCTTTTCCTTTCCTCAATTACCTGATGGGGCTACCTGGTCACCCCAGGGTTATTTAAAGACTTCACTCCTAGACTCCAATCATTCATTCTTTTCACTTTTGCACAGGGCGGCAGTTCTGATTCAGCAGCCCATGTGTGTTCTTCCTTCATGTTTAGAAATCCTTTTTAGACTTGAAAATAAACCTTTCAAGGCAAGAGAAAGTGTCTAGGGGAGCCAGGCAAGGGGACTCGCATCGACCATTACTTCATAATAGGCCGAATCAGTCGAGTGAAACCCAGTGCCAGGACAACCACCACAGTCCAGTCGAAGCACAACCAAGTACAGACCAGCCAACGAACTGAACAAACCCGTGATGATAGTTAACCCTTCATTCTGAACCTCCTCATTCACATTCACCTTGGAGCCGGATCCTACTATTGTCATGGATTCACAGTTATTAGGTGAAACTCTTCACCGTTCTGGTCGTGAAACTCCACCCCTCATCTAGACGATTATTAAGTTCAATATCCTGAAGCTAGAGGTGATACATGTCAAGCAGAATGCACGTGTCATCATACAACAGACACAAGTCGAACACAGGAGACATGAACCTGACAGTCAAAGGGAAGATGACACAACTGATTTGGCTGATCCTGTGCTGAATATTCAGGTTGAAATCATGAAGGAACTTTTAGTGATAATGAGAGGTATTCAGCGTCTCATGGATAGATCCTCTACCCCTCATTCCTCCTCTAAATATTCATCCAAATGTGAGTCGTCTACTGGGAAGAGAGACCCTGCACACAACCTACTGGCAATTCCTCAAGTAGAGCAGCAAGCTGTTCAATTTCCAAGTGTTAAATCACCACAACACTAGTCATACTCCTGTCCATCATCCTGTTGCTGTTGCCTTTCCAATGCCCATTTCCGTAACTTGTCAATCCTTGATGTTGCAGTTCATTCACCTGGTCTGCCTCGGCAATCCTCTCTTCATGAGACCTGCTAACTTCTAGCTTTTCTTTAGCACTACCAAAGGGCCACCCACAAAGTCCATGTGTTCAGCCTTTGAATCCTCCAGCTGAAAACTCTACTCAGCCTCTTGTTTCTTTCTCCTGTGCTTCTCACCCAAGCCATTGCAGCTCTTGATGAACGTTATGGGCAACCTAGACAACTGGCATTAAAGAAGCTCAGGAAAATCATGGATCTTTTGGCCCTCACAGCATTTACTGTTATATACAAGTATATACTGTGTTTACATGAATTTGACTAAACTACTGATNCCCCCCTATTACAGTATGTGATGTCTCCACATGAGAGCCACAGAGACAACATAGATAGAACATTAAAAAATAAATGTATCATTTAACAATTCATTACAATTTAACTAACTAATTTTTTATTAACTTATTACAACCAACGGAAAAATCTACATTTTGGCCCTCACAGCATTTACTGTTATATACAGGTATACTGTGTTTACATGATTTTGACTGAACTATTGATGTAATCTACTGATCAATAACTATAATAATCATGTCTGGACTCACTCAGCCTTCCTGCAGTTCCTCACAGCTGGGACCAGTCTCCGTCGTCCCTCCCCTGATGTGTTGAACTTCTTCAGGTCCAACTCATCCAGAACCTCCTCTGACATCTGCAGCATGTAGGCCAGAGCTGAGCACTGGATGTCAGACAGTTCCTTCTCTGATCTGTTCCTGGACTTCAGGAACTCTTGGATCTCCTGATGAACTGAGTGATCCTTCATCTCCGTCAGACAGTAGAAGAGGTTGATGCTTCGGTCAGGAGAGATAAAATAACTGTTCATCTCCTTCAGGTTGTTGATGGCTCTCTGGATGGTTTCTGGATCGTTCTCTGTCTGACCCAGAAGACCTCCTAAGAGTCTCTGGTTGGACTCCAGAGAGAGGCCATGAAGGAAGCGAACAAACAGGTCCAGGTGACCATTTTCACTTTTGAAGGATTTCTCCATGGCTCTCTTCAGGAAGTCATCCAGGGTTAAATCAACATGTTGTTTCTTCAGGAAGTTCTCCAGGACCTCTGTCTTCCTGTTGGTGTAACAGTGGAACATGTAGACTGCAGCCAGAAACTCCTGAACGCTCAGATGAACAAAGCAGTAGACTGTTTTCTGGAAGATCACACTCTCTCTTCTGAAGATCTCAGTACAAAGTCCTGAGTACACCGAGGCCTCTGTGACATCGAGACCACACTGCTCCAGGTCTTCTTGGTAGAACATGATGTTTCCTTTCTCCAGATGTTCAAACGCCAGCCTCCCCAGCTTCAGAAGAACTTCCCCGTCAGCCTCCGTCAGCTCCTGTGGACTCGTCTCACGTCCCTCATGGTACTTGTTCTTCTTCCTCTGCGTCTGAACCAGCAGGAAGTGTGAGAACAGGTCAGTCAGGGTCTTGGGCAGCTCTCCTCTCTGGTCTGTGGTCAACATGTGCTCCAGAACTGTAGCAGTGATCCAGCAGAAGACTGGGACTTGACACATGATGTGGAGGCTCCTGGACGTCTTGATGTGTGAGATGATTCTGCTGGACAGCTCTTCATCACTGGATCTCCTCCTGAAGTACTCCTCCTTCTGGGCGTCAGTGAAGCCTCGTACTTCTGTTACCCTGTCCACACATGTAGGAGGGATCTGATTGGCCGCCGCAGGTCTGGAAGTTATCCAGACGAGAGCCGAGGGAAGCAGATTCCCCCTGATGAGGTTTGTCAGCAGCTCGTTGACTGATGACTCCTGTGTGACATCAGACACAGACTTCCTGTTGTTGAAATCCAGTGACAGTCTGCTTTCATCCAGGCCGTCAAAGATGAACAGAACTTTACAGACAGCGAGCTGCTCTGCTGTGACCTTCTGTAATGTTGGATGGAAAACATGGAGCAGCCTGAGAAGACTGTACTGCTGATCTCTGATCAGGTTCAGCTCCCTGAACGAAAGCAGAACCAGCAGACTGACATCTTGGTTCTCCAAGCCCTCTGCCCAGTCCAGAGAGAACTTCTGCACTAGAATGAGTTTTTCCAACGCCTAAGCAGACGCCGTTGGTGCAGAACCCACTTCCTGAATTGGTGAAGATCTCTGTTGGTTTTCAGGCTGACAGCTTTGAGTATTGCAAACGTCTCTGTTGGACAGGTAAGACTTTTAAAAGATGTCGTTGTCTCTGTCGGACAGGTAAGGCTTTAGCAAATGCGGCATCTGTATTGTCGGGAATCAGGTAATGGCACTAGTAGTTTAATGTGGCGTAACTGTGGTTCGGACAGTGTAGAAGGCTCTATCATGACTGCGGGCGTCTCATCGTGTCGATAACAGGATAAGACTTTTGGAGATGCAGCCGAGTCTCTGTTGAAGTCAGGAGTAAGGCTTTTGTAAGACTCGATCAGTGTAAAGCACACCTGATTGGAGCGTCAGTTGGAAGGAGTCTTCTTCTGGAAGTTGTCTCCAGCGTGCCGCTTCACCTCATGTTGGGGTAATTAACCTCTTTCACTTACTGTTACACCTCCGCGAATGTAGAGAACTCTCGCAGTGTAGATCCTGGTTGGGAGCGGTATCCATCTTTAGCTGTTCCATCAGTTCCTTCAGTTCACACGTTCACATCTGCTCCTCAGGGACTGATCTTTATGTTGATGTAAAAACTCCTGCAGACCACATTCTGCACGTGAAAAAGAAGAGACCTCAGTAGAGAATATGAGGAAGAGAAATTAAAGAATAATAAAATTTCATCCAGCTGCAGAAAAAAACTAAAAAGGACTAAACAAAGAAAAAATATTTGTGAATTGTAGTTTTAAATAATTAAATAATACTGTTCTTAAATGTCCAAATTTGACTCTCGTGATATGATATAAACCCAACAAAAATTCATGTAAAATATCACAACTATCCCTCAGTAATATATCGATCATTACAAGAATTCTCAAGGGGAAATATCAAGTGCAAGAGAATCTCTGACTGGTGGTAAAGATAGACACGCAACAGGTACACACAAGGACTTGTTATGTGCTGTCTATTGTCTTCACCGATGGATGACAAGGAGGAGTCGATAGAATATCACCCAGATCGTAGACTCCTCTCGTAATGTATTATGAAAAATGTTCACTCAGTCTGCAGATCCAGTGTCACAAGGTGGTAGAGACTGGATTTCCATTCAAATGGAGGACGCGTTCCATGACACAGAGCAGCAAGCTGCGAAACTGCTTCCTCCACGATGAGAGACACCTCACTACCTCTCCTTTCTCCTGTAAAAAGAAATATCTTTATTGCGATAATCACTAAGAACATGTCAAACAAGTCCAACAAATGATCAGACATCATTGTGGTTTTGAATTGGCTGAGCCGAAAACCTCTTAGAAGGGGCGTAAGGTTCTAAGTAAAATGATGAGTCTCGTATCCTAGAAGCATAGAAAGAGAAGCTAAGGACAGCTTATTAACGTGCTGGACCACTTTCAAGAGTATCCATGCTACTGGAGGTTATATGGTGGCTCGGATTCAACAATGTCATAATGAACTATACGTAAGTATAAAATTTCATATATCGAAGGCATAAAAAAGTTTCAATTTACCGACCCCTTGTTGATGGATAAGGGCTACGCTATTCATATACGTCTAGAGCTCGTATGATAAGCCTCGGGTGTGGCGTCCTGCTAGTGGTACATTTGGCGCTGACCTACCGATCATTGTGTCTATGCACAAACTGTGGAATATCACAGTATATTTGGACAGTATCCCATTTGAGGTGGTTTCAGTGTGCCTCCACTCCAAAGCTCCGCTCCCCTCACCTTGGCTCTATTCCTGCTACAATCTCCATAACCGGCAGGTTAGGAAAATGTTGATTAAATTAAATTCACAATACATTCGGCCAGGCCCAAAAATGAGGTTTACTCTCTGTCCTTTAAACTCTAATCATTTACTGTATTATTAATCTTAAAGAGCTCAGACGTTGTATATGAACCAGCTCATATCAAACAGGTCACTCACAAGTGCCTGTGTGAGCACCAGGAGCTGCCCCAAAGGACCACCATGAGTTGCACCCGCACGCACTGTTCTAAAAATCTGCAACTCCACTAGTGAGCTGCGTCTAAAATAAAATTATAATTTTATTTCACACTGTTAGCTCTTATCTTATTTTAAATCAACACTGTTTCCCATTTCATATATAGAAATTTAAAAGATGACATAATTCTTAAATAGTTCATTATAACATATTATATTTGGAAATGTGTACAGTAATAAGAGATGGAACTCTGACTCTACTTACATAAGTTTCAAGGTTCAAGTAATTGTTCGTGCGCGACGAACAAAAACCAGGGTGGTCACTATGGAGAGATAAAGCTAAAGCAGGTGTGCGCAGACTAAAATGATCGTGAGTCCGCTGAATTGCTCTAGTTTTGCTATAGCCCAAATAAAATAATTGCCCAAGAAAATAAAAAGAAAAAGGGTAAACTTAATCAGCTTTCAATAAACGAAAATGGGAGAGAGGATTCTTTATTTTTAAACAGAAACTGTATAGAAGAATGACAAATAGAAACCTGATGTGTGTTCATTTGCGGGGCGATACCTTTGTGGGCGAAATCGAGATGAAAAAGTGGCACATAACACCACTCGTACACATGTATGTGGAAATGAGTAGCACTAAGCCCATATTACACTAACGAGTCTGGTCATCAAAAGCTTACCCATGCTAAACACTATCCCACCGGGTATTTATTAGCGTCCGACTACAAGGCAAAAAAAAAAAGCCCGTGGAAGCAGCTTTGAGAGGCGAAGCAATAAGTCTGTTTTTAACGAATAGGACGGATAAAGTAGTCCACAAATCAGCAATAGCAGAACCCTCAGCTAAAGTAAAGCCATTAAAAAACTCATAAATCGTTCCCCCCCCCTTTTTTGGCAGCATAAAATGGTATTCATCAGTCCCCTTTTTTTATCGTAAAGTTGCTACAAACATATGTTTACTGAACCAAGAGTATGGAGAAGAAGAGAACTGTTCTCTAGACGGAGAAGACGTTTGTCAAAGAAGCTCAAATGATAATAATTTGCTACACTGTACTTAAAGAACAAGAAAAATGGAACCGATCTAATCTCCACTCTCTCCGACGTCCAACTGGGGGCATCTACGATGGCTAGACGAGTGTCAGCTATGTCTGGTAACTTGGCCGATCAGCTGGACCGGGATCTGGCAAAGTGCAGGTGGTTTAGCATCCAGTGCGACGAGTCCGTGGACAGCAGCAGTACAGCACAGCTGTTGATTTTTATCCGGATGGTGTTTGAAGATTTCTCCACAAGAGAAGAACTCCTGACACTACTGCCCTTAAAGACAACCACGAGGGGAGTTGACATTTATAAAACGGTGAAGGAGTTTTTCGTACAGAAAAAGGTACCATTGGAAAAGCTGGTAGCGGTGACTACAGACGGGGCTCCTGCTATGATCGGCCGACATACAGGTTTCATCGCTCACTGTAAAGGTGACCCAGACTTCCCAAAATTTCTGCATTACCACTGCATCATTCACCAGCAGGCGTTATGTGCAAAAGTGATCGGCTTTGAGCATGTAATGACTCCCGTTGTGAAAATCATAAACAACATCCG
The DNA here is from genome assembly GCF_002260705.1 of Seriola dumerili. Taxonomy (NCBI): domain Eukaryota; kingdom Metazoa; phylum Chordata; class Actinopteri; order Carangiformes; family Carangidae; genus Seriola; species Seriola dumerili. The sequence continues at coordinate 7,742 of NW_019186871.1, forward strand.
CTCCAAAGCAGAACAGCACAGGATTTTCAAGGTGCTATTGGAGGAGATGTCAGCTGAATATGGTGACCTGCTGCTACACATTGAAATCCGATGGCTCAGCAGAGGATGAGTTTTACTTCGTTTTTTGTCACTTTTGGGTGAAATCAAAGAGTTCATGCAGTCCCGAGGCGAAGATGTCTCACTGCTAGAGGACACAGAGTGGACACTTGACCTTGCATTTTTGACAGACATTATTGGGAAACTAAACCACTTGAACTGTGAGCTGCAAGGCAAAAATAAGACTGTTGTTGATATGATAAGTGCTTTAAATTCATTTAAAGCCAAGATGAACATTTTCACATTTCATTTACAGAGAAAAAAGGTGCTGCACTTTCCCTCTGTGCAGTCGGTGCTGAAAGACAATGCTTCTGCATCTGAGACATTTGACAAAGTTGCAGAAAAGTACTGTGAAGTCATAAACAGACTTGGGCAAGAGAATAGGTTTTGTGGCCTTGATCAGCTTGAGCTATGTGTGTCATTCATTTCCAATCCTTTCATGAATGTGGACACAACATGCTTTGCTGAGAAACTAAGTGCAACGTTCAACTTGGATGCTGGACAGGTGGAGATTAAAATCATAACATTGCAAAATGACCTCCACCTCAAAGCCCACCAGGCTGCACCAAACTTTTGGTGCCTTGTTGACACAGAGAAGTACAGTGGTGTATGCACAGCAGCTATGAAGGTTGCCAGCCTGTTTGGTTCAACCTATCTCTGTGAATCAGTGTTTTCTGACATGAACTTCATCAAGAACAAACACAGAACACGCCTCACTGATGCACATCTGAAAGACTCACTCACAGTTGCAGTGTCAAGTTACACACCAGATTACAGTACACTGGTGAACAGCATGCAATGCCAGTCTTCCCACTAACAAAGAAACAGATACCAGATGATGGCAGTGCCATGGCAAATTTGAATTAAAATATTGAAGAATTGTGTTCAATTTAAAAGTGTGTTCATGACATGTAACAGTTATAATTTTGTTAAAAATGCCGCAGATTTGGTCATTAATTCAAAATGTGACAAGACTTATTTAAAAATATGTAAGTTAATTTTTCTTTAACATTACATAATTGATAACTTGGTGGACGAACATGGTGCAACATAGTTCATGGTTTGTTAAAAAGGTTTGTCAGTGGCTAGTGAAAATGGGACATTTTTCCTATGAAATGTAGTGATGTAAGTGATCATCTGAAAATTTAACAATTACTGAGATTAATAAAGTTCTGAATATTGATATCTGTTTCCCACCTTGTTGTTATTGTTGATAATTATTGTGAGAAATCATTAACGTGATCAGTGTCTTCACATAGATGAGTATCATTAATCATTATTAATAATGTATAATTAAAGGCAAACTGAGCAAATGTGTTATTTCAGAAGAGCGTATCAAACTGGTAGCCCTTCGTATGACTCAGTACCCATGAAGTTGCTCTCAGTTTCAAAAAGGTTGGTGACCCCTGCATTAAAGTGTCTCCTCCAACATGGAGACACTGTTTCTTCTCTGTCCTTCTGTTCACTCACAGGTCTACAGACTGGTGGAGCGTTCAGAGCTGTTCATATGAAATCAGCTGATTGTGGGCGTGTCTGAATCCACCTATGGAAACTGGAGAGGTGGCATTCAGGCTCGTGTTCGTGCACCAACTTTCAGGTTGATGAAACAGTAACAGGAGAACGTTCTGCTTTATAAATCTATTTATTATATCTATGTTCATGTTTCCTTCAAATATTTCTGTAACTGAATCATCTTCAGCTCAGTTTACAGTAGGAACAGTCTCTTACTGTGAGTCTGTGGGTCCAGGTTCATCACTGAAGAATGGAGGTTCCCTTTTGGTCCGATCACTCTTCACAGATGGACAGCTGGGTCCTGGAGACTCTGCTCTCAGTCTGTGGTTCTGACCTCTGCAAACACAAACATGTTTTTAATTATATCACATCGATCACTGATCAATTCTCTGATGACAGAGTCAATGTTAATGTCAAGCTCATGTTTTCTTGCGTGTTACTCAATACACGATTGAAGTTTGGAAATCAATCAATACACTGTTAATGTCAATATGAAAACTTTCCATTTCATTTGTTTTATTATCTCTCTACACAACATGTGATTTAGTGATGACTTCAACTGCTCAACAACGTATAAATATATTTCACCGGATTATGTGAACTGTGGATCATTTATTGCATCACTCGGAGGATAAAAATGGCGGAGCGTTGTTCCGGTTGCCATGGCAGCTCTACACCGAAGTGACACTGAAGTAACAGCTTTAGAGTTCACAATGTAAAATACAGAACAAAATGAATTAAGTTCAGGAGAGACTGTCCTAGTTCTCAGGGTTTATCACAGCAGGATATTTGATATTTAGTCAATAATTCTGACTAAATATTTGCTCCTTGCTCCTCTTCCTCCACACAATCACTCATTTCCTGGACTCCATTGGTTCCTACTGAAAATGTAAATCTTTACATATACATTTAAGATCATAATATATATATATAATATATATTATAATATATATATATATATATAGTTTTCATTTTAAAAAGAATCAGTAATTCCCTGAAACAGCTGCTCACTGTAGATTTAATCAAAACAAACTAACTGTGTACACTCTGCTCCACTCGGCCCTTTAATTACAGACATTCTTATAATCTCGTGTTCATCAGCTGAAGGAGAAATATGGAAAGTAAAAAGTCAGAATATTCTTTGTTTGGATATTTCTCAGGAAACCAGCGACCTCAGCAGTCAGTATGAATACACTGAGGTTATTATCTGCTTCACCTACAGCAGCTGTAACAGGAAGTGAGTGTTGATCTGCAGCAGCTCTGCACTAAACACTGTTAGAGTTTAAAGGTCTCTTACTGTGAGTCTGTTGGTCCAGGTTCATCACTGAAACCTGGAGGTTGGTTTTTGGTCCAATCACTCCTCATAGACGGACAGCTGGGTCCTGGAGACTCTGCTCTGTCCTCATCACAAACACTCATCTTCAGGACTTCAGTCAGTCTGACAGAGAAACCAGTAAAACTGACTGTGAGATAAAACACACACAAGAGTCAAGACAATATGTTGAAGAGTCACACCCAAAAATACCAGGAAACACCACACACACACACACACACACACACACACACACACACACACACACACACACACACACACACTACAACTTATTCTTATTTGGTCTTTTCCTCTCAGTGTCTTCATGTGGACAGAAGTTCACTCTGACTCTTCTTCTCTCCTCAGAGAGAAACTGACTCAAGAAACTTTGACAGTAAAAATAATAATAATGTTGTTTTAACACTCACCAGCCTCAGTCGACAGTTTTCCTGCTGCTGCCCTTTTAAAATGGCGTACTGAACAACACACAGACACACATACTACTTTCACTTTTTGACTCCTCCTCCCCTCTGCAAGAAATCACATGACTTTGTTTCATCTGTGGGTGTGGTGTAGGTGTGTGTGTGTGGTTATGTGTGACATCGTTCACCCAGTTAGAAGTTGTTTAAGTTATTTTAATTTCATGAGTCTGTTCTGTTAAATTATGACAGTTCTTTCAACTAAATTTAACTGTTTTATAGATTACTAAATAATACACTATAAATGTTTATCATGACAGACAGACATAAAACAATAAATTATGATTATACAGAGAAATTAATGGTCCCTTTGGTGTTTGACACTGATCTCTAAAAACAGGCCAATAACTATCTATCTATCTATCTATCTATCTATCTATATCTATCTATCTATCTATCTATCTATCTATCTGTCTATCTGCTCGTGGATACGATACTCAGTAACACCTCAAGTGTCCACCAGGACTCAAGGTGAACTGAGTAGACTTTGGTGGTCAAAGGTCAAAGGTCAAGATGATGTTGACGGCATAAAACACTCTGTAGTCATTACTTCTTCACACAAATGGTTAATATCTTATATGACTCTGGATAAACAGGGATGTAACCTGAAACTAGTCCAAAGTGGCGGAGGGATACAACCGCGAGGAGGTGATTCTAGTTTTACTCCCAGTGAGAACGACTTCATTGACTATGGTCTCATCATCAAAGGTTCTTCTTTTTACTCACCCTGTGTCACAACTCCACAGACCGGCCACATGTCTCAAAGTCTGTGCAAATTGCGCGTGCGACATGAACGTGGACACGTCGTAGCAGTGAATTCCAAAAAGTGGCGAACAGCATTAGTCCATTAGGTCCATGTCCCTCTTTTGGAAGCCGCTGCTCGTAAGCTTGAAGCGGTGCAGCACAGTCGGCAGTGAACGGTGATCGGTGGGTGGGAGCGGAGCAGAAAGCAGACTGCCTGAAGTAAGTCCAAAAACCTCCAGACAGCTATTTTCAACACAGACTAAATTCAATCAATGTGCCGCGCATGGGATGTGATGCAGGAGTGGGTTGTGTTTCTTGAGTTGAGCTTGGAATCCGCAGGTGTTATTGATTGTTACCATGGTAACATTGATCTTAGGCCTGAGTTAGCCTGGCGGTAAGGTGTCTAATGTTTTCGTCTTGAAATCAGTCTTTGTTTTTGTGAAACAGTCTGACTAACATTAGACTGATCAATGAGCAACAATTAAAACTGGCCTAACACTGCAGACCAGTCTAACATATCTTTGCAAAACTGGCCCCAGATGTTTACCTGAAGTCGGACTCTGTTATATCTAAGCCACAGTCAAAGTCTACCTTTGTGAAACTGGCCCCATGTTCATCACACAATCAGTCAGACCTGACCCAGTGTGACTAAAAATGAGTTCAAATCCAATAAATCGCTCCACTCACACATCAGAACGGTTCAGGCAGGGCTGTAAACTAACAGTCGCCACTCGCCAAATGCGACTAAAATATTCCCCTGGCGACTTAATTTTGGAGGGCTACATGCCATGGGGCAGGTAAATGTTTGTCACAATATAGCAAAACATTGCTGCTATAAAATGCCTAGACATTTTTGGAGGTGCACGTTGACGGACGCAGAGGCTCTGTGTCGGGGGTTCACATCCACACAGAGGCTCTGCGTCGTGACGGCGTCGACTTGACGCAGTAGTATAAATCAGCCTTCAAGCGTCACCACTAGCCCGCGCAGTGTGTTCCGGCGCAGCAATGTGGAGGCACACCGGGTAGTGTGACTGACCCAAAAAGAAAGAGTACAGAGGAGATAGATGGAAAGGAGGATGAAAAAGGCGAAACATCAAAGCAAAAGTAAGAAACTTCAATGAGAAATGGAAGATTCAGAGGGAATGGCTGCAGTACGAGGAGGCGGCAGGTATCATGTTTTGTTCAGTTTGTAGAAAATATGCTAACGAAAAGCAGCGTACCAATTCATTTGTGGTTGGCAATAAAACGATGAAACTCGAGACCATCCGAGAGCACGAAGGAAGCAAATGTCACGCTGTTTGCCAATCAGTGTCTCGGGCTCAGTCCGAGCCTCTCTTCACTCAACCTGCCGTGACTGCTCTGACATCTTTATCAGAAGAGACCAAAGCCAAACTCAAAGCCATGTTTAGGACCACTCATGCCCTTGCGAAAGAAGGGGAGACCGTTCACGGACTACGAGTGGATATGCGAATAAGTAAAACAATGTTATTTGTCAATGAAGTAATTCTTATTCCGGTCCCCTCTTCATATTGTTTACTGTACATCAACGTTAATATAGGCTTGCCTAAATTAGCTAGCTAGCTAGCTCTATGAAAATTTGCGCCAAAATGCTATGGCATCATTTTTCGATAATTGTCCGTTTTGACCTCAGATGATTATAACATTACATCTGAAGTGAACAGAGCTAGTTGTCCTCATTGTTTAAAAAAAAACAACTTTATTTCACTTTTTCAATTTACATTTCAATTCAATTTATAATATTCACAAAACTCCTTTGAGGAAATATAACGTTATGCTTGCATTTGAAAGTTGTCCTCATTGGTTGTGAAGGCTAATTTAAGATATCTAGCAATAGTAAAACTAGATGTATTGGATAACATTACTGTATCTGTCAGATCTTCTGATTGTGCAACTGCGCTCCCCAGATATAAAAGACTCTGATCCCAGCAAAGCTGTGATGCTGCGGCACGATGTTTCCAGGCAACAAATGCGTCGCAACGCTCTGATAGAACTGAACAAGCAAAGCTATAAACTATACTACTACTATAAAAGTTTCAGCGTTGTAAAGGCGTCTCGTCAGTGCACCGTTAGAGAGAGCGTGTCTTGCCGCCAGACTCATCCCCTCTCCGTAAGGCTGGATACATGGCGGCCCGATTCTGAAAGGCTGAAACCCCCTTTCATCATGATTGCCTCGAATTTTGTAATCGACCCCCATAATGCAGGGTCTTCTGCCCCTGTAAATGAGCGCCACTACCACAAGTGTCACTAGCTTGTTCCGTCAAGTGCAGCTTTTTCTCGGGCACCTACCTGAGGGTCTTCATAGCAGATAGAGGGCAACGCTTCCGCGCGATCATCGCCGTTAGCTAGCTCGACATCCTCCGTGGAAATCGATGTAGCTGTTCAAACCCACTCTTCGTCTTTAGCTTTGTGAAAGAGCTACTGATACTGGAGACATTTTTATTGCCGCTTCTTTTTCTTTTTCTCTTTTTTTCTGTCTTTAGGCGGCCCCATTAGGCTTTTGGCTACTGCTAGCTTCCGTTCTTTTGCTAGTTGTGATAGCTTTTCCCACAAACACTTGCTGATACAACCTAACTGATATCAGCCGCGGCTCATCCAACAAGGGCAGATATTCATCCGCTTGAAAACATAGAACTATAAAATTAATTTTTTACAGATTATTTCAGCAATATCATCTTTGCAAAGTTTGTTACAATCTAAGATAGATAACGACCGTTAATGTGGCGTTAATTAACGGTTAATTGACACCTGTAAAGCGGAGTGATACATTTAGTTAAAATTCCCAGCGCTGTTATATTCTCATAGATTGCATCTCGTCCAACCAGATTATTTGGTCGGAACTATGATTGTCAACCAGTCGATTTCACGTCTAGTGCCTCAGAAACTCAACAGCAACATGGTGCAAAATATAAAATGCATTCCCCCCCAATCCGACCATCACAGAGGGACATTTCTGATCAAGTGGCTCAGGGCACCCGGCCAAGGGTGACTGTGACCTCACAAAAAACACATTTTTGGCCATAACTCACTAATTCATACACTGATTGTGACACAATTTAATTCAAATAACTTGTGTTGTGACATATTATATCCAAAAGGTCAGAGGTCAACTTCACTGTGACATCATAATGTTCCGCAAAAACATTTCAGGCCATCTTCTAATCCGGTAACTCAGAAAGGAGAGATTGTGACCATATTTCCTGTAACTGGGCTGGATGTTGGAGGAAACAGCCACGAGGAAGGAAATTTAGTTGTATTTGAATTAGTTTGAAAGTCGACGTTTGTTGTGTTTGAAAATAAGTGTCCAACTCTCAGACTGAACATCAAGCATGTTGGGAGGAATCCCAATGGACCGAGTTTACTGGTTTTCTCTGTGTGCCTGTCATTCAGGATGCTCAGTTTTTACCCTCTTTCTCTCTCTGTAATTACAAACAAGAAAAACTAGTTTGCATGTGTTTAAAATCAGTACCATTAAAAATTAAATGCGAAACCAGACTGCAGTTCTCTCCATCACCACCAGGTGTCAGCTATAACCAGACCAGCAGAGGGACTCTTCACTTCTGCAATTACAGAACTGTTCAGGTCCAGGAGTAATGAACACTGCTGCCTTCAGGTGACTGTCGGAAATCTCTGAACTAAAACTTGGAGACGTTTTCTTTTTCCTTTTTTTTTATTGACATTCAGCATCAAACAGATATTTCCATACAATGTGTCTCATATCTCAGACTGAATCTATATCACATAAACTTGTGTGTGTCTCAAATCTCAGAATATGTCTCAAAGTTTACGTATACAGAAAAAAAGAAAAAAAAGATATGAAAAAGAACTTGGAAACATTTTCAACAGCTGAAGTATAAAAGTGTCTCTGATTCAGTTCAATTAAAATCTGTCAGGTTTAGATATGAACTGTGCTTTATTTTTAAAATCATTTTTAGATTACATTCAACTTTATTGTCCAACTGTCTCAGTGCAAACAGTATAGGAATGCACATACTCTACTTACAGAGATGAATAAATTACAATGAAGGAGGAAGAAGGAAAGTGCTGGTATTAGACATAATATACTTAATAAACACCTGGATATAAATGTGTACAAGGTGCAGGTCAGATGTGTACAGTATAAACATGAACACGCAGAACGGCAGATAAGAAAACATTTTGCTTGTATGGCACTTATCAAAAATCCTCTGCTGTGACTGATATTTTGTTTTGATTTTCACACATAAAGAGTCACATCTCCTCTTACTTCCTGATTGAGAAATCTGGATCAGGCCATGAGCCCCGCCCACCACCTGCTGGCTCCATGGATATGTCTTGTAATATATAAAAACATCATATGTACAAATTAACACTTGATTTTCATGGGGGGAGTCACACAGGGAGGATGGTGGACTGGACTGTGTGTGTGACTCAGATCAGTTTAGACTGCAGAGTCATCACTGCTTCACATACACACAGACACATACACACACACACCGTCCTCTTCAGTCTCATTTGTATAGTTTTTCCATCTGTGGAGAGAAGCAGACAGACAACAGTTAGCAGCTTTAGACATTAACACAACAGTCGTCTTGATCAAGTCACAGTGACTCTCCACAACTGTGATTTCTCACAGTCTGACAGCCAAGAATCTGGGCGTCACATTCGATCCTACCCTCTCAGCACGTTAAAGTTGTCATGGAGACCACCTTCTTTCACCAACGTAACAGAGCTAAGATTCAGTCTTTTATGTCTAAGACTGATGCTGAAATCCTAATTCACGTCTTTGTTCCATCGAGACTTGATTATTGAGTGATTATAGGTTCAGAGCTGCAGCTACAATTTCAACTACACCCAGAAAATTTGACCAGTTTTATCTTCCCTTCACTGGCTTCCTGTCCACATCAGATCAGACTTTAAGGTGCTTTTAATGATGTACAAAGTTCTACATGGACTCTCTCTTCCATACCTGTCTGACCTCCTGAAACCTTATACTCCATCTCTGTCGGCTGCAGAGTCTTTTCCTATCAGAGCCCTCTGACATCAGACTGTCTGACTCCACTGAGACATCTTTGCTCTGATACTGTGTTTAGTACAACACTGCTGAAAGTACCATGGACTGACTCCATCCCTCTACTGACCTCAGAGTCTCCAGTCTACAGTCAGGACTCTCCACAAGATCATACAGATCCTTCACGTCTGAATCCTGCAGGTGATTTCCTGTCAGGTCCAGGTGTCTCAGATGGGAGGGGTTGGACTTCAGAACTGAGGCCAGAAAATCACAGCTGATCCTTGACAACCTGCAGTAACTCAATCTGAATAAAGAATAAATCGTGTAGGAAAAATTATTAATAACAGACATTATTCATGACAACAGACTGAAATGATCTGAAACTGAAGAATCATTCTCAGTCTGAGAGAAGAACAACTGGAAACAGGATTCAACTGGATTCAAGTTCTGTGTCCAGATAAATTAGTTGTGATTAAAGACAGAAGATCTACAACAGTGAACTGACCTCAGAGTCTCCAGTCCACAGTCTGGACTCTCCAGAAAACCACACAGCTGCTTCACTCCTGAAGCCTGCAGCTTGTTGAAGCTCAGGTCCAGTTCTCTCAGGTGGGAGGGGTTGGACTTCAGAGCTGAGACCAGAGAAGAACAGCTGATCTCTGACAACCTGCAGTTCATCAATCTGAATAAGAATAAAAGATGAGAGTTCAGAGACAAAGTTCCTACTTCATCATTTGTTCAAGGTTTAGAAAGTAGAAGTTTAGAAAATGAAAGTCAAACACCTGAACCAACAGGAAGCAGGTTAAAAACAGTCACATACAAAGAGTGAAAACAGCTTCATTAATATCAATGACAACATGCTGCTGCTTCAATACAGACGTAGTGACTCCACCTCTTAAACTCTGCCAGCTCCACATGTGGCTCCATCTATACAAACTCAGGTTGTGCAGCCACATTTATTAGATTCTACTAAGAACCTGTTGCTATGACAACTTGGGTTTGAATATTCAGTACAAACACCACAGACCCTTAGAAAAGTGTTTGGACCATCAGCTATTGATTATAGATTAGTTATTACCTGAAAGATTAAATGTGTTTCTGATGTTGTTTTAAAAAGTCAAGAGGTGAAATCTGAAGAGATGCAGTCACTGGACTAAAACCAGAGAAGAAGAACAGACTTCACCATGAAGATCCTCAGTGTGGATCAGTATATCAGCCTGCTGTCTGCAGGTTAGAGTCAACACAACCTTCACATCACATTCATCTCAGCACAGAAATAAACAAGACCAGGTCTAAACCCTGAATCTGTCTGGACCACATCCAGTCTAGTATCAGCTGGTTTCAGCTCTTGATCTGTTGGCTTCTCTCCTCCTCTGTGCTCACACACACAGTATTTTAATACAGCTGAATTCACAGCTGTTCTCATTTACATGTTTTTCTGGTACAAGTTTGAAACAGTGACTGAAATGTGGCCCATTATAAAAAAGTTAGTTCCAACCAAATCATCTGATTGGATGAAAGTCATTTCCTGAGTGCTGATATAGAGAATAACAGCACTGGGACTTTTAACTCCATGTATCACTCCTCTTCACAGGTGTTCTTAACCGTTAATCAGCGCCACGTAAACGGTCGTTAGCAATCTTAGATTGTAACGAAGATGAAATTATTTCAGAAATAACATTTGAATTAAATGATGTCTGGTCGTCAGAATAGGATGAAGGAAACAGCCTGGAAACTTCAGCGCACACCTGAGGTAACGTGAAGACAAGTTAGAAAGCGAGTGCGCACTGTGCAGGTCTGGACGGATGGAGGATGGTAGATTCCTATAACAGTAAATAAGTCACTACCACCAGGGCAGATGTTCAGAAAAAAGTATTCAAAACACTTAAGTAGTGTGACACCAGAGACAACACAGGCCTGTAAGAAGTGACATAGATCAGTACTCCACCTCCTTTTGATTTCCTGTCAATGCAAAAGATATTGTATCAATCCAGACTAGTTTCCTTATCTGAAACCTTTTGAATTAGCCAAGTTTCAGTTCGGATACATCTGAGCTGTTTCCTCTCATAGGCCTTTTCCCATGTTGCTGTCAGCTCCACAACACACACAACCTGCTGCTTTCTGACTACAACACAAGATCTGGTCTCAGACTGGTGGCAGCAGTCTCCTGAGTCTACTCTCATGTGCCAGTCTCTCCCTGCCTTCAGCTGCCTCTTAACTCTCAACTAATAAAATCCATCTTGTTTCCTTTTAGTAAGTTTCCCTCTAAGCTTTTACTCCCAGTGGCTGCTGGAATTACATCAGCACCTGGTGATGTCTCCAGGTGTTTTACCCCGACAGAAAATTTTGAAGTGAAGCCATACCTAAACATAAAGGACATGTTGGGTCCTCACCTCCATTTACTATGATTTTGGGGAAAAAGGGGAAAAGAATTTCGTCTTTTCTACACTTTCCCTCCTCAGCCACTGGGCCTGCTTTAATTTGGTTTGTATTTTAATATGAAGGTTTGTGGCTTCAAATGATTCTGGCAACATGAAAACAGAACAACAGCTGTGAGACATGTTTGTTGAAGAGAGCTGCAGCTTTGGTCTTGTTCAAATCAGCGCCAGCAGAAGATCAAACCAGAAGATTCTCATCAAGTTTCTTATTATTCAATAAAAAGATTTTTCGAACTAACGAAAACCTGACACCTCAGAGATTTGAAGTGAATATATAAAAAAGGATTACAACAGCTCCAGTCAGTGAACTGACCTCAGAGTCTCCAGTCGACAGTTTGGACTCTCCAGTCCAGCAGACAGAAGCTTCACTCCTGGATCCTGCAGGTTAGGGTTGTGACTCAGGTCCAGGTCTCTCAGGTGGGAGGGGCTGGACTTCAAAGCTGAGGCCACGACTTCACAGTGAGTCTCTAAGAGCCCACAATAATCAAGTCTGTAATTAGAGAAAATATAAAATCTATTAATAAAACCAGACAATATGTAATAAAAATACACTCAATGCACACGATGAGAAAACATGATAATATGATGAACATCTGCTCTTCACATCTGTGGTTCAGATCATCTTCATTTATTGTGTTCCACTACAACAATTACTCTCACTCTCTCAGACCTGCAGAGTTTTAATGGGAATCTTAGTTTTGCAGACGGAGGGAAAATTACGTCAAGTTTATGCTTCATCATGTGATTTGATCCAGAGTCAGAATGAGACTATCTTGTTTTTACTGTCTTCTGTTTTTGAACTGACTCCAGAACATTTAATCTGAGTTCAGATCAGTGAACAATTTAATCTCTGTTTTCTGCATCGTTTTCACAGAATGTCATCAGAGAACATGATATTGACCTTTGGTGTGTATAAGGAGACTGAATCCTCTATTGTGCTCTGATATATTCAGACCTGTGTTCCTGTCTGAAGCTGAACATTTCCTGATACGACTCTTCTACAGCAACAAGAGAGAGAAACACCTGAGTTTCTGTCTCATTTAACACAATATATGGAAACACATTCACACACATTCAAACATTCTTCTTCTTTAGCAAAAGCAGGTGACAACATTACCCACAATGCAACTCAACCACCAACAGGATATTAGGTTTGTTAAGCTAGTAGGTGCTAATGTCTCCTGTAGCCTGCGGCAGACATGAAGGGGGGCTATAGAGTGTAATATTTTTCAACTGCCCTCAGTGGCAAAGGTCACATCACCTGAGGACATTTATCAGACTGCACTCTCCCTCTGGACACACTATAGGCTTTATACTGTTGTTGTCTCATGTGCAGTTATATTCCTATGAACACCTGTGAACACCTGGAAACACCTGGAAACACCTGGGCACAACAAATCACAACCTAGTGAAAAATCTACATCTTGTTGCTCACAGAATGACTGAACTGTAATTTTTAAGATGCAGAACTAAGAATAATGAGAATAAATGAATAAATACAATAAAATGAAAACTGTGTTCATCTGATTTTGACTGAACTACTGATGTAATCTACTGATCAATAACTATAATGATCATGTCTGGACTCACTCAGCCTTCCTGCAGTTCCTCACAGCTGGGACCAGTCTCCGTCGTCCCTCCCCTGATGTGTTGAACTTCTTCAGGTCCAAATCATCCAGAACCTCCTCTGACATCTGCAGCATGTAGGCCAGAGCTGAGCAGTGGATGTCAGACAGTTCCTTCTTTGATCTGTTCTTTGACTTCAGGAACTCTTGGATCTCCTGATGAACTGAGTGATCCTTCATCTCCGTCAGACAGTAGAAGAGGTTGATGCTTCGGTCAGGAGAGATAAAATAACTGTTCATCTCCTTCAGGTTGTTGATGGCTCTCTGGATGGTTTCTGGATCGTTCTCTGTCTGACCCAGCAGACCTCCTAAGAGTCTCTGGTTGGACTCCAGAGAGAGGCCATGAAGGAAGCGAACAAACAGGTCCAGGTGACCATTTTTACTTCTGAAGGATTTCTCCATGGCTCTCCTCAGGAAGACATCCAGGGTTAAATCAACATGTTGTTTCCCCAGGAAGTTCTCCAGGACCTCTGTGTTCCTGTTGGTGTAACAGTGGAACATGTAGACTGCAGCCAGAAACTCCTGAATGCTCAGATGAACAAAGCAGTAGACTGTTTTCTGGAAGATCACACTCTCTCTTCTGAAGATCTCAGTACAAAGTCCTGAGTACACCGAGGCCTCTGTGACATCAAGACCACACTGCTCCAGGTCTTCTTGGTAGAACATGATGTTTCCTTTCTCCAGATGTTCAAACGCCAGCCTCCCCAGCTTCAGAAGAACTTCCCCGTCAGCCTCCGTCAGCTCCTGTGGACTCGTCTCACGTCCCTCATGGTACTTGTTCTTCTTCCTCTGTGTCTGAACCAGCAGGAAGTGTGAGAACAGGTCAGTCAGGGTCTGGGGCAGCTCTCCTCTCTGGTCTGTGGTCAACATGTGCTCCAGAACTGTAGCAGTGATCCAGCAGAAGACTGGGACTTGACACATGATGTGGAGGCTCCTGGACGTCTTGATGTGTGAGATGATTCTGCTGGACAGCTCTTCATCACTGGATCTCCTCCTGAAGTACTCCTCCTTCTGGGCGTCAGTGAAGCCTCGTACTTCTGTTACCCTGTCCACACATGTAGGAGGGATCTGATTGGCCGCCGCAGGTCTGGAAGTTATCCAGACGAGAGCCGAGGGAAGCAGATTCCCCCTGATGAGGTTTGTCAGCAGCTCGTTGACTGATGACTCCTGTGTGACATCAGACACAGACTTCCTGTTGTTGAAATCCAGTGACAGTCTGCTTTCATCCAGGCCGTCAAAGATGAACAGAACTTTACAGACAGCGAGCTGCTCTGCTGTGACCTTCTGTAATGTTGGATGGAAAACATGGAGCAGCCTGAGAAGACTGTACTGCTGATCTCTGATCAGGTTCAGCTCCCTGAACGAAAGCAGAACCAGCAGACTGACATCTTGGTTCTCCAAGCCCTCTGCCCAGTCCAGAGAGAACTTCTGCACTGAGAAGGTTTTTCCAACGCCAGCGACGCCGTTGGTCAGAACCACTCTGACGTGTCTCTGCTGGTCAGGTAAGACTTTAGAGATGTCGTGTCTCTGTCGGACAGGTAAGGCTTTAGAGATGCGACATCTCTGTTGGACAGCTAAGGCTTTAGAGATGCGACGTCTCTGTTGGACAGGTAAGGCTTCAAAGATGTCGTGTCTCTGTTGGACAGGTAAGACTTTGGAAATGTGGCGTTTCTGTCGGACAGGTAAGGCTTTAGAGATGCGGCGTCTCT
>NW_019186872.1:0-100 GCF_002260705.1 Seriola dumerili
GGCGGGTCTTGATTTCTTTAAGCTTTTAAACGTCATCACGCCGAACATATAAGCTGATATACTCACCAGTCCACCTTTACAGCCTCGTTGTGTTTATCGT
>NW_019186873.1:0-560 GCF_002260705.1 Seriola dumerili
TTTAGTGTATTTTTTAAAGATTATGTCTCCCATAAGAACCACTTGGTTAAGTTAATGTATTGTCAGCAGTATAAAAATATTTCAAACAATACCCAGCCCTATAACTAAAGAACCAGAACATTGATAGCACACTGTACAAAACCACTAATGGACACTGTAAAACACATAGTAGTACACAAAACACTCTAAGACAGTTAAAACAACAACAAAAAAAACATGTTGAGTGACACAACAAATCAGTATAGCAGACTATAAGCTTTTACAAAACCTACTACAAACCAACTACAAACCCAACAGTAATTGAAATAGCATAGGTCGATGTAAAAGGAACATAGTGGTGCTGCAGGCAGCACGATGATGTACACCCTGTGTCTTCACCCCCATTTCTGCTTGTTGCTCTCAGCTCCAGTGCTGAATGCAAGCTAAACTAGTTTCCCTACCACTGCTGTCAGCAGCCAAGCAGACAGTGCTGTAGTGTACTAGGACTGCATTGCTGAGCTATAACCTGGACGAACAACAGTGGGGCTAGCCCTATAATCTGGAATGTCCCTGACTGACTG
>NW_019186874.1:0-107 GCF_002260705.1 Seriola dumerili
AAGAGCAGTTTTGAAGCTCAGAGTGGGCCGTTGTGTCGTCAGGTACTTGCCAGTACCTGACTCTGCCGAATCCAAAATTGGGCAAAGAGGTGGGGCGTGTGTGGAGC
>NW_019186875.1:0-108 GCF_002260705.1 Seriola dumerili
CTATGATTTTTTATGCCTTACTATACTATGTCATTTTTAAGACTCTTTATGCCTTATTATACTATGAAATTTATATGACTTTTCATGCCTTACTATACTATGACTTTT
>NW_019186876.1:0-137 GCF_002260705.1 Seriola dumerili
TTTATGCCATACTATAGTATGACCTTTTTTGAAAATTTTTTGCCTTACTATATTATGACGTATTCTCACATTTTTGTGTCTCACTATACTATGACATGTATTTCATATATGGAAATTCAACACATATACATATATTA
>NW_019186877.1:0-134 GCF_002260705.1 Seriola dumerili
TAATCTTAAACATGTGAAAGTTTTGACTGTTTAAACTTGTAGATAATTTCATGCATTTAAAAACAAACGATTTATGTTGTTTAGGCATTTTACCATTATTGTCTAAATACACTGGACTTGAATTGTTATTTATG
>NW_019186878.1:0-105 GCF_002260705.1 Seriola dumerili
AATAATGCTAACAATGATATATAATACATAAATGATGATACGGCAAAGCGCGTGTGCGCGTACAGCATATAGACCCCCCCATTTTCATTAGCTCTAGCATTAGCA
>NW_019186879.1:0-198 GCF_002260705.1 Seriola dumerili
GAAGCTACTGTCTGCTGGACTGGAGGATCCAGACTGGAGCCTTGACACTCTCAGGTATGGAGAGACACTGGACACAGTTTCTCTGTCTCAGCTGATGACCGATCTCTACAGAAGTGCGTTGCATTCACTGTCACATTTACGAGAACAGATCACAATTACGAAATCAGCTGTAATCTGGGACCTGAGCAGGAATTTCAG
>NW_019186880.1:0-107 GCF_002260705.1 Seriola dumerili
ATGGATATTTTAAAGAAGAACACAGCAATATTTAACATTCATCAAAAAACCAACACCATCAAACAGAGTTGACTTTTCAGTTTGTTTATTATATTAAGTTAAAAAAA
>NW_019186881.1:0-126 GCF_002260705.1 Seriola dumerili
TTCTGTGATTCATCTATTAATGAAAGCTGAAAATCCTAACACTGTCTGTTTATCTGTGTGTCCAGGTGCTGGGCAGACTCTCCCTTCATTTGATTTGTTGCAGTTGGAGTGGTGTTTGTGTCAGCT
>NW_019186882.1:0-561 GCF_002260705.1 Seriola dumerili
AATATAAATGGACAAATGTTAAATAAATATATATCCATCACAAAGCCTGTCAGTATATATTCATTATATATGTAAATATACAAGACACACATGTATGGTTAAAGGTAAATTGTTAAGAAAATCATATACAAAAATAGAGAATTTTAATGAGCATGCACATGAGTATTTCATATATGTAATAAATTTCCTCATATATCCATGGAATGTATATGTGTCATAATAATATATCCTTTTATAGATGACACAGTCTTTATAAAGGGACAAATATGTCATGTGTGTACGTCATAACTCACAGTATAAGGCATTAAAATGTCATAATATATAAAAAGCATGAAAACTAAATAGCAGGGCATAAAGATTTACACAGTATAGTAAGGAATAAAAATTTCAGAGCATAGTGAAGCATTAAAACGCAATAGCATAAAAAACATCATGGTATGGTAAGACATAAAAGTTGTCACGGTATAGTAAGGCATAAAAAACGTTATATGGACGTCAGAGGATACTAAGTCATACATAATGTAAAAACGTCATAGTATAGTAAGGCATCAAAACGTCATA
>NW_019186883.1:0-729 GCF_002260705.1 Seriola dumerili
GTGTGTGTGTGTGTGTGTATGTGTGTGTTGCTAACTGAAGCTATTGACTTGTTGTAAAGCCGCGGTCCTTGAGAGTATTTATGAGAGGGGAAGCAGAGCAGCTCGGTGGCATTTTCCCGTCGCTGAAGCAGAACGACTCTCTCGACGCTCTCTCTGCTCTGACAGCCGCTGCTGAGCAAAGAGACATGTTTCCCAGAGTTCATAGCATTTCCCCGTGTCTCTCTATCCATCCACAGCTATCTGACAAATCCATATGGAAGCTTATTGATGACAAAAGTATTGAACGAGCACTGAGATGAGCCATAATCGATCTGGGAGTAACGGCTAAATGAACTCTGGTTTTGCACATCGCCTGTGAAAAACCAAACATTCATACAGCATCTCAGTCTGAGAAAAGTGATCGCACATATTGTTTTATTGTCAAATAACATAAATGCTGCCACATATATTTCATAAAGCTTTGGTACATGATTTTAGGAGTTAGAGCAATCTGTTTTGATTAATATGTCTTTTATTTATTCAAAAACTTGGAAAATAAAATTTTAAAACATGCAGAAACAGATTTGTAAACTAAGGAAAAGTTCAAGTGAAGAAAGAATGAGTTAATCTGTGTAACGTATTTTGAAGAAAGGGGCTCCTGTCAAATCTACAGATACAAATCTTGTGGATTTAAAACAGTTAACACCAGGTTATATCCTACTTCAGACTTACTCTCAGATAAACCATTAT
>NW_019186884.1:0-116 GCF_002260705.1 Seriola dumerili
CATTTCTGTTTCTAAACGTTTCTGTTTCCGAACGTTTCTGTTTCTGAACGTTACTGTTTCTGAACGTTACTGTTTCTAAATGTTTCTGTTTCTAAATGTTTCTGTTTCTAAACGTT
>NW_019186885.1:0-320 GCF_002260705.1 Seriola dumerili
GTAAATGCAAGTAGCAGCAGCTATCTATCTATCTTGTTTAATAAAGTTTACTTTCTTGCCTTCAGATTTTCTGAATTAGACAGTGTCAAGTATCTACAGATAAATAAACAATAATGTTAGCTAGTTTCTAACTTTAGCCTCAAGTTACATTATAGTTAATTAATGTTAGCTAGCTGATAGCCCTTTCATTTCCAGTGTTACCTTGTCATTTCGTTACGAATATAAAATGTCATATATGATCTAATGTTAGCACACACTGGTGCTCAGTCATGAGCAGTGGAGAGACAATGGAGGATTAGTTGTTGTAGAGATATGTTTTG
>NW_019186886.1:0-146 GCF_002260705.1 Seriola dumerili
GTCAAAGTTTTCAAAGGGATATTGCTGAATATCTAAAACGCTAAATTACTAAAACATTAACTTCATCTTTCCTTGACTTTGACTTTGATGACTTTTCATCTAGCGCTTTTGACATTTGTGGTTTTGGGTGAAATCATTGGATCGTT
>NW_019186887.1:0-109 GCF_002260705.1 Seriola dumerili
CATTAAGAACTGGCATCCTGTTTCTTTACTTTGCACGGACTATAAACTGTCCAAAGTATTGGCAGTTCGCCTGAGGAAAGTGATGGAGCAGGTCATTCACGTAGACCAG
>NW_019186888.1:0-112 GCF_002260705.1 Seriola dumerili
AGAAGTACAAGTATGGAGCCAGATTATTTGAAAAACAAAGTAATTTAAAAAATAAAATTTGTAACTGAAAGTTCAAGTTTTGATCTTGAATTGTAAAAAAAAAAAAAAAAAA
>NW_019186889.1:0-148 GCF_002260705.1 Seriola dumerili
AGAAATGTAAAGAGACTCTATAAAAGACCTGACCTGGACACATTTATGTATAAATATTTGCAGCTCATTTTCAGTCTGAGATTATTGTGAATATCCTCATATGACAGTAAATTTGAAAATTAAAGAAAAAGAGCCGACTAAGCACACA
>NW_019186890.1:0-114 GCF_002260705.1 Seriola dumerili
ATTCTTTTAAAAGTCGTCTGAAGTTTTCTGTCCGTGCTCGAGCTTCCCTCCGGGGCCTCTGAATGGCAGCCGCTGCAAATGTGTTTGAGAGCTCATGGATCAATAAAGTGAAGC
>NW_019186891.1:0-171 GCF_002260705.1 Seriola dumerili
GATGAACCCGGAACACACTTTGTGACGTTGGAAATTAAAACACTGAACAAGTGTGCATGGATCTAATACATGTATTAGAATACAGCCATGTTAGTGCGTCCAACCGGGTTCATCAGTTTATAGTGTCCCATGGAAACACTTCTGTTGTGATGTGAGTATTTGCAGCTCATG
>NW_019186892.1:0-125 GCF_002260705.1 Seriola dumerili
CAGGAGCTGGAGATTCTAGTTTTTTCAGTTTTGCAGTCTGTTTCTGCTGCTAAGTCCAACCTCATTCCACTTCTTTGTTCACTGCGCATTGAACCTTGGCATGTGACAAATAAAACTTTGAACTG
>NW_019186893.1:0-111 GCF_002260705.1 Seriola dumerili
GCTACTATAGACTGCAATACACCAGGCGGCATCAGAGCATCAAGCATGAAACAAATTGCAATAAAAAAAAAATTTTAAATAAGAAATTTCAAAGGGGTTTCAGTATTTTAA
>NW_019186894.1:0-186 GCF_002260705.1 Seriola dumerili
TTTTTTTTTGTTTCTTTTCTTTGTCAGTTTAAATGGCAATAGTTTAAATGGCAATACCTTAAATGTTCAGCATGACGAATGTTTGGCACATGTGTGGGTCAAAGGCGCAGCAGGTGTGACACAAAGGGAAACATACCATTACCATGTGATTTGTAAATCACATTACATCAACAACAAGGCATTTTA
>NW_019186895.1:0-146 GCF_002260705.1 Seriola dumerili
CCCCTCACTGTTTTTGTAAATAAAAGCACCTCAATCTATTTTTGTGACTCAGGCCTTCCTGTTATTTTTCTTAGACAGTGGTAAACTAGAGATACCAGTTGTCTGCCTCCTCCACTCAGACTAGTTACATCCCTGTTTAACCTTGA
>NW_019186896.1:0-106 GCF_002260705.1 Seriola dumerili
TCCAGTCTCTACGTCAAAAGAATACAACAGGACAACAACCGGGTGTAAATAAAGGAGTTTATTTAATTAAACTACTATCTACAGAGTAAATGGAAGGTGTAATAAT
>NW_019186897.1:0-105 GCF_002260705.1 Seriola dumerili
CCGACATGAGTATTACAAAAACAAACACTTAAAAAAATTCACTTAAATTTAAAAATAAATAAATAAATAAAATATAATATATGACATATACTGTATGTCTCTATT
>NW_019186898.1:0-100 GCF_002260705.1 Seriola dumerili
TAATACACACACACTGACACACACACTGACACACAAATATACACACACTGACACACACACACTAACACACACATACACTGACATATACACACACCAAAAC
>NW_019186899.1:0-1458 GCF_002260705.1 Seriola dumerili
CATCGCCATCACGACCCAGCCAATCCTTTCCCCATATTTTCACTCCAAAATCGTGTGCAATTAGCTGCTTGCCATCTCAGCAGACTGTGTTTTGATTGGTCATTAAGCGTCGGAGGCCTTCATTAGTGACAGTGCTTTTATCACACAGAGGAAATTAGCCGATGTGCAGAGAGAAGAGCAGAAACAAAAAAAAAGAAGCTCAGAGGATGAAGACAGTCGAGACAGTACAGATGGTAATAGATCTGGAAAGAAAAAGTCAAGTGAGTGATGGCTGAATCATACAGTATGTCTGGTATTCAGCCCGTCTCTCTTCTTATGCCCCAGTGACACTCTGTGATCTCAGGGTCTGGGGTGCATTGCACAGTTCCCTTCTTAATGGGTACCTTCACTTAGAGAGGACACGCTGTGAAAGTTTGATTAGTCTTCCTTCTTAGATCTGAATGGCAATACTCCATGTCTTGAAAAGTAAAGTCCATCCCAAATCAAAAAGAAA
Source organism: Seriola dumerili (assembly GCF_002260705.1). Lineage (NCBI taxonomy): Eukaryota > Metazoa > Chordata > Actinopteri > Carangiformes > Carangidae > Seriola > Seriola dumerili. The sequence continues at coordinate 494 of NW_019186899.1, forward strand.
TTCAAATGGTCACAAACATTTTGATCAACATTTGTGACTACAGTTAGAAAGGTTTTATGATTCATTAGGGAAAAGGACTGAATAATGAAAAAGGAAATGAGGAATTGATATTTCATCTTTACAGGAAGAATTATGAAGCTGTAGTTTTATCGTAGTTCATCTGGGTTGGCTCCTTGTTATCATTACAGATAACAAATTTTTATTTTTGGGTGGATAGCTCCCTTAATATTTGTCCAGTTAAGACCATCTTGGGTTCTCTGCAGATTTTTCATGTGGGACTAGGACTGATGGACATGACCGTGTCCCCTGGGAACACACTTAATGCACTTCCAAGGTTGTCTGCTCTCGCTCTAAGTAGCACAGAGTGGCAACAAGCCCTGACAGCCTCACTGGCCCAGCGGAACCTGAATAAGATGGTTCCTGCTCCGGGAAGCGTCAGGGCCATTAAAAATGGATAGATCAATATATAAGAATACACGCACCTCCGGCTGTCTATGCTAATCCAGAGAGCAAGGAGAGAAGCATAGGAGAAGAGGTTGGAACAGAGGGGAGATGAGACGAAAAGGACAAGGAAGGGAAAGTGAAGTTGAGGAGTTTGCAAGGGGAGAAGTAAAGGAAGGTAAAGAAAGGAAGGTAAAGGAGGAGGTAAATGCAACTACAACTTCAACAATGTACAAGGGTAGTGAAAATCTTTTCCTTCAAATAAAACCTCAGCCATTTTATTAGAGAAAGGAACAGAAAACACTGGGTTGTCCTTGATTTGTAACGGCAACTGGTGGAATTTAAATTAACACTCAACATGCAGCTTTAAGAGTGAAAAATCTTATCACCAGACTTAAATTTCTGCTTCCTGTGGCACTAATGGTAAGGTAAAGTTGGAGGTAAAACTTTGTCGAACTTGTTGAATATTTTGGGCAATTAAAAACTAGGCTGAATAGCCTCTTGATACATATTCATAACATAGC
>NW_019186900.1:0-144 GCF_002260705.1 Seriola dumerili
AGTCTCACTTACAGTCCATGCTAACAGTCACCAACTTACATAATAGTTTTTTTTATCAGCTTATTGTTTCCATGTGGATTAGAAAATGCTTCACACTTTGGAAACTGAATTATTATCAAAGGTATAAGAATAAAAATAATTACT
>NW_019186901.1:0-107 GCF_002260705.1 Seriola dumerili
TGTCCGACCTCAGCCTGACACACTGCAGCCTCCTCCTCCACCTCCTCCTCAAAGCTGGTTTCTTGCTTCTTTTTGCTCCAGAGGCCTCGTCTCCTCTTTATTTTGTC
>NW_019186902.1:0-268 GCF_002260705.1 Seriola dumerili
AGAAAGGCACTGAGGGTAGAGATAGAGAGACAGGTATGACTTTCAAAAAGGTCCAAGAACCAGAATATTCATGTTGTAGTTATGTGGTAATCCCCTTAACCATTAGACCACCAGGCAACATCACTAACTCCCTGTTCATTATAGAGCATCATTTCACTCTCCACCCTGTCTGTGCACAATATCAAGACAATATTGGAACATAATACCTCAAATGTATATTTTCTTGCCTGTTTCATTATTCAAAAATTAAATCAGAATCTTAATAAAA
>NW_019186903.1:0-117 GCF_002260705.1 Seriola dumerili
ATACTTAAGCTATAAAAGCTTTGTCACACTTCAGGTTTCAGATTTTTTAAATCTGAAATTTACACAGACCCCCCCCCACCCCACAAATCCCATGGAAGAGCATGTAGCACAGCACAT
>NW_019186904.1:0-233 GCF_002260705.1 Seriola dumerili
CCACAACTGGCCACAACAAACAGAGGGCAGGCTCCATCACTGCTGCCAGAAGCACAGAGGAGGGAAAAGTCATATGAAGGCTGGTCCACAAACCAGTGGCACAAAGCAGCTGAGAAGTGCCTTGAAATCCAGGGACAGTCATTAGTATTATTGTCATCTAACTGCAGTGCAGAGGTTTGGCAGTCTCGCAGGATACACAAGGGACGCTTGAGTCCTTCTTGTAGAGTTTGGCA
>NW_019186905.1:0-139 GCF_002260705.1 Seriola dumerili
AAATATGTTAAATTATTTAACTAACCAGTTTCGATCAGTGGGAAAAGTTTAAAAAAATGTTTTTGTTTTTTTTTTGAAGTCGTTTGTCTTTCAGTTTGTGTGTGTGTGTGTGTTTGATCACCGTGGAGCTGCAGAGAGG